>NW_028253867.1:0-194072 GCF_964263255.1 Lissotriton vulgaris | reverse complement strand
GCTTATGATATATAATGTCCTAAAAATAATATGGCCATAGGTCACCCTTAGGAATCACTGACAAATTATCCATTACCCAAAAATCGACCTACACAAATATTGTGTCTCAAATATCGAATACAAATACATCGACACCCTATATTTATTTTAAAAAGTACTAAAACATCGATGAAACAATATCGATATACAAAAACATTGACTACACAAATTTCGAACACACATATATCGAAATAAAAAATATTGACAGTTATAATTAAATATAGCACATTACAAAAATATCGATTACAAAAATATAGACAGCAAATATATCGACATTATGTAAATATCGACAGCTCTAAATGATTCAAATTTTTTCTTAAACACACTACACATTAAAACTATTAAAAATAAATCCATATAACTATGTTTTTACATACAAAACACAATTAAATGAATATATCTCTCTAAAACAATTATTAAAAATACCTACATCAATAAATATAATTTATACACACACATTGAATATATACACATTTTTAGATCAATATTATACTTTTTTACAAGCTATACACATTTAATAAAGTATTCATAAAATACTTACAAATACACTAATTCTATGGATAAACATTTAACATACAACTAACTTGATAAATTAACTTAAAAAATTCTAACTAACCAATAGAAACACATTTCAAGGTATCTAACCAATCACAAGCAAACACTAATTAAACATACCCTATATAAAGAAGTGAAAATAATACTCTAAAACCAGCAGAAAATATTCAGCTTCAAGAAACACTGCAAATTTTTTGACTAGCTTAAAGATTCATCTGTTAATGAAAATACTACAAACTACAAAAAGAAAGTAATCTTATGTTTCAGAATAAAATGTTAAATCAAATGTAACCTACTATTCATAGTCAAAACTTTAAAACTGATTTTTCTTTCTATCTCTACATATTTCCACAACAGATTCAACTTTAAGAAACAGATGAACATTTTCTACAAAACTACAACAACCAACCTAAAATGTAAGTATATTAAATATCCTTTTTAAACACTAAAGAAAAGCTAAATAAATAGCTAAAATGTTATAAGCATCTAAGAAACTCCTACTTAACTTTCTAAATTATTTTAATTAGTAAACACATGTTTAAAAGACACAAAATGTGAAATACTTGTTTTAAAAAATGCAACTTGAATTATAAATACTAAACAAATTATTAATCATACATTTATTTATTTCAACAGATAACTGAAAAAAGAAAATCTGCAATATATCAACAAAGGATCTACATTCAACAACTAAGAATTAACACTTGGTAAGTATAGAAGACATGCACATGTACTAATATTTATCTTTAAAAAAGCCACAATGTTAGTACTTAACTTTATTAAAATTTATAAATGTATTTTTTTAAACCGATATCTATTTTAAATAAAATCAACTGAACTTTTTCATATTAAAATATAGCACCCTACCTAATGTGTAACCAAAATACACATGTAAACATTCCCTAAAATATACTTAACTTTCTTTCCACAGACCACTAAAATCAATAAAAGCATCAATCAAAAAAGCCATCTACTTTGAAAGTCTACAATTTTACAAATGGTAAGTACCTAAAAATTGTACAGACATAATTATTTACTCTTTTATTAAAAATACTTTTCCCAATAATATTTAATACACCCTTTCTAGATTTAAGAAAACAACAATGACAGAAGAAGCAAGATTTGTAACATCTCAGAAAGGATATTTTTGTTGTGCTATATAGGGTATACTTATACTCAGAAAAAACAAATAGATCTTAAAGTAAACTGGAAATGTACTAAGTATTACTCTAACAAATGCTATGGGCGTGCAACAACCAGAGAAACAAATGTAATTAATACAACTGAACATAACCATCCACCTAATATCTCAGAAATAGAGGTTAGATCTACTCTAGAAAATATTAAGGAATTAAGCAGCACCTCTGACCTACCAACAAGTGTAATACTTAAGGAATTACTACCTAGAGTACCTAGAGAGGCAAGAGGTCAGTTACCATCAATAGCTGCTATAAAAAGAACCATAGCTAGGACCAAAAAATCCACAAGACCAACAATACCAACATCTTTTGAAGAGTTCATAATTCCAACTGAGCTTACCATAACTCATAATGATGAACCTTTTATCTTCTACGATAATAACAACAAAGATAAAAGGATAATAATGTTTGCTACAAACAACAACCTAAAAAATTAAAAGAAAGTCAAACATGGGCCGACTTAGGGCCCCGGTCGACTCACGCTGTCCTCCCGGGCGCAAGCTTTTCAGGCGCCATCTTGGGGGTAGTTGGAGGCTCAGCGCTCTAGTGCTCGGGCGATTCTCGGAACCGGCACTTCATTTATGGCAGCCAATTCCCGTCCGCGCAGCGGGCGGGCGCAGCGGGCGCGCCGATGGCGCGCCGGAGGCACGCCAGAGGCAAGCCCGTCTGGGCCCATCCGGGCCAGTACGGACCTAGGGCCAAAACCTCTGCCCGATTGTACCCTACTGGCCACAGGTACATTGATTCCCTCATCTTATTCTAGGGACGAGTTGTTGTCATTCCGTCCTGTTACCAATCAACACTGCCGGTACACAGTTAGACCGGAAGCACCATATAGACGGTGTGCTCACTGCCCCAAGTCTGGTAATGGTGCCAAAAAGGGAGAGCTCACGTCCTCTTCCCTGTCCTTTGCCCTATTGAACTGCCGATCTCTGGTCAAGCATTCGGATGAAGTCAACCTAATGATCCAGGACCATAAAATTGATGTGCTGTTTCTTACAGAGACATGGCTCTCTGACAGCTCTGAGTTCGATATAGTTAAATCTATGCCCAAGGGCTACGTGATACAGTGCCTGCATAGGCCTCGTGGCATAGGTGGAGGACTAGCTATAATTCATAAGGAGACACTAGCCTGCAGGATAGAAAATGGCAAGATCTCTGATGCAGAGAGCATTAGGTTTTCCATCCAACTCTCCCCTAATTACTCGTTGTCAGGGCTGTTGATCTATCGACCTCCAGGTGGGGTCAAGCAGTTCATTAGTTCCCTGCTGGAGACCGCACTTACACTGGCAGCCTCAGCCCCCAACTTCCTTCTTTTAGGAGATTTGAATCTCCACTTGGAGGACCGGGGAGATAAGGTGGCTGCTGATTTGCTGGCTGACCTTGAAGCATGTAATCTGATCCTGCATAATAATGAACCCACGCATTTGAAGGGTCATCTATTGGACCCTTTATTTTCCAATGTTTCATTCCTGAAGGCCTCTCCGCCATGTCCCCTCCCCTGGTCAGACCACTTTCTTATTCCCTTTAATTTGACAATTATGACGGATTCTAGATCTGAATGTAAAGGCTCTAGTTGATCTTCTCATAGACCTTGGCCTAAACTGTCCTTTGACGATCTAATCACTGCCCTTGAAAAATCTATTCCTGCCCCGATCTTGAACCCCCTTGAAGCAGATTGCAGTTTCCATAATTGGTTACTAAAAGCACTGGATTTGGTGCTTCCTAAGAAGTGTAGTACCAAGAAAAGTAATGGGTTTAAAAAACCCTGGTACACAACTGAACTGCGCGACCTTAGAAAAGTTTGCAAACGTCTGGAACGCGCTTGGCGGAAAGACTAGTCTACTAATAGTAAAGTTCCCTATCAGGAAGCCATGAGGGCATATAAGCTAGCCTGTAACCTCACGAAAGCGACCTTTTATGAAGAGAGAATCAGGACTGCTTCCAGCTCCTCAAGAGAAACATTTATTATAGTTAAGGAACTCCTGAACACCCCCTCTCCTTCACTGCCACAAGTTACGAGCAGAGCTCGATGCAACGAGCTTGCACATTTCTTTGATAACAAGGTCAGGAAAATTCTACAAAGTATTCCTCTTAGTATTCCTCCCTCTGAGTCCTCCACGCAGGGCGTGAGTGGTGTGAGCCCTTTGTGGGAAGTTATCACTCCCATAACTGAGGAAGACTTCCGCAAAGAATTAGCTAATCTTAAAAGTGGTTCCCCCTCTGACCCTATGCCCATTCATATTCTTAAGAGGATTGCACAGACCATCTCCTCGCGGGCCACGGATCTCCTGAACGCCTCCTTCGGCGGTGGGGAAGTTCCCCCTAGCTGGAAGAAGGCGATGGTTAAGGCTCTCCCTAAAACGCCGGGACTTGATCCTGACGACCTGGCGAACTTCCGCCCAATTTCTTTGTTGCCTGGCCTGGGCAAAATTGCAGAAAAGGTTGTCAATCGCCAGCTGTCCACATTCCTAGAAGATCACAACCTGCTCAAGCACTCGCAAACAGGCTTTCGCCCTGGGCAGGGTACTGACTCTGCCCTGATTGCAGTAGTGGAGGAAGCCAGACGCATTCTTGACGCAGGAGGTTCCGCAGCTGTGGTCCTCCTAGACCTCAGCGCGGCTTTTGATACCGTCAATCACTGTATCCTTATTCAGCGCCTTACTAGGGTGGGAATATCTGGCCAGGCTCTAAGCTGGATTACTTCCTTTCTGAACGATCGGTCCTACCAGGTCTGCGATGGCACCAACCTGTCTGAGTCGATCCCCCTCCAGTGTGGAGTCCCACAGGGCTCCTCGTTGAGCCTACGCTTTTTAATATCTATATGGCCCCACTGGAGGATGTGGTTTCACCCTTCGGGGTGAAAATAGTGACCTTCGCGGATGACACCCAGCTTGTCGTTTCGCTATCCCATCATGAAAATGCGGCAGAAAGATTTGGGTGCTGTCTGACAGGTATCATGGCTTGGATGACAGAATCTCGGCTAAAACTCAATGGTTCCAAAACGGAACTTATGATGGTGGGCAGCCTTTCCACCTCCCTTCCCAAAACCATGTGGCCCCCCTATCTGGGTGAGGCGCCCCTACCCAAGAATGAGATTAAGAGCTTGGGAGTATGGTTAGAGCCCGACCTGACGTTCAGAGTACATACAAAGAAAGTGGCAGGGATCTGCTACGGTTTGTTACGCTCGGTCCGAAAGGTGTTGCCTCTTCTCCCTTTTAGTTCAAGGAAACTCCTGATTCAGGGGCTAATACTGTCTAGGCTGGACTACAGTAATGCCTTGCTGCTCGGTGCCCCTGAATCAGCTATCAACACCCTTCAGCGGGTACAAAATGCGGCGGCCAGGGTTTTGACAGGCACTGAAAAAAGAACTTCGGCCAAGCCTGCTCTTAGAGCTCTCCATTGGCTCCCCATTCGGGAGAGAGTTAAATTTAAGGCCCTTTCCATCGCCTTTAAGTCTCTCCAGGGAATGGGCCCCCCAATCCTCAGGGACCTTATATGCCCCTACAAGTCCTCTCGTCCCCTCCGCTCTGACGGGAGCAATTTACTGACTATCCCCAGAGTAAAGAGAGCTCGCTCAGGAGGCAGGAGGTTCTCTGTGAACGTAGCCAAGATCTGGAATGATCTTCCTGCTGCTCTCCGTCTGGAACCCTGTCTCCAGAGGTTCCGGAAATCTTTAAAGACATTCCTTTTTCCACGAGGAATATGAGTCCGCTATCTGAGGATCTTGGAAGCTAGCTGTGTGTATCAGCGCTGGGACGCTCTTGGGCAGCCATGCGCTTAAGAAATCTAATTTCATTTCATTTCATTCATTTCTTTCATTTCATGATGGATGGCACTCTTACCATATGCCCTAAACCATTCTATCAATTATATACCATACATGGGCAATACCAACATACTTGCCTTCCATTTATCTATTGTTTGTTACCAAACAAACAAACTTCTACATACACAGAAATATTAAACAAAATAAAAGAAGAAACAACAGACTTCTTTCCCCTAAAAATTATAATAGACTTTGAACAAGCAATGATAAATTCCATTCTTAAAACATATCCGCACACATCCATACCAGGATGTTACTTCCACTTTAACCAATGTCTATGGAGACATTTGCAAAAATCAACACTTAGGGGTCCATTAGGATGACGGGAGGACTTTGCCCGCCCGTCATCCTATCGTAAATCGGGACCGCCCGCCATAAGGGCGGGGGTCCCCGGGGTGCCATTAGGATGTGCCCACCACAGTGGCGGGCACATCCTGTATTTTCAGCATTGTGGCGGGCGGTGCTCTCTGCACCGCCCGCCACAATGCTGAAAATACACTTTCACATTTTCATTTGCAAAGCGGCAGGCACCGCGTGGTGCCTGCCGCTTTGCAAATGACAATGAAGGGGGGTACCACAAGTACCCCCCATGTGCACCCCCCAACTGTACTTCACTCTGGGGGCCCGCAGGGGGCCCCCAGAGTGAAGACCGCATGCCTTTCTGTGGCGGCATTGCCGCCACAGAAAGGCATTGAAAAATGCCCATTATAATATGGCTGGCGGTATCTGATAGACACCGCCACCACGTTATCCCGTTTCCGCCCCGGCCACAAGGCGACCGGGGCGGAAAACAGGCGGGCGGTGTTTCCCACCGCTGCGGTCCCCTCCGCCATCGTAATATGGCGGGGGGGGAATGCAGGGAAGGATGTTGGGCGGATTGCCACCACCAGGGTGGCGATTGCCACCGCTACCCTGGCGGAGGCAATCCGCCCGACATCCTAATGGACTCCATAGT
Source organism: Lissotriton vulgaris (assembly GCF_964263255.1). NCBI lineage: Eukaryota > Metazoa > Chordata > Amphibia > Caudata > Salamandridae > Lissotriton > Lissotriton vulgaris. The sequence goes on along the minus strand of NW_028253867.1, from coordinate 187,495 downwards.
GTGGAATATGCAACCAATATTACATTTGCATACCAAATAAAACACCTAATAGCCCTAGCATACATGCCAATCACCGATGTAGCTGAACACTATAACCTTTTAATAGAAAGTCCTTTCTATGCACAAAATTAACAAAAACTAGCTCCACTTTTGGATTATTTTTAGGACACCTGGGTGGGGAGACTACACAGGTCAGGCCACAGACGCCAACCTAAAATCCTAATACCTTGGTGGAATGTATATCTACCAACCCTAGACCAAGAAGCCAAGACAAACAACGCAGTGGAGGGTTGGCATAATGCCTTCCTATCTTCAACTGTCCGAACAACTCCTACACTACACAAACTGCTTACAACGATCCAAAAAGAACAAAGTTTTCAAGAATTAAGAATGGAGCAATCTGTCTTACAATTAAAACCCAAACTATCAAGACAAACTGCCCAAATGTACCAATATTTACAACAACAAGTACAACTTTACCCTACAACAAGAGGACTAGAATACTTGAAAATGATAGCCAAAACACTAAACTGAAAACACTAACCATATAAAAAGATAAAAATCCTAAAGATGCCTGAAATATAACCAAACACATCTCCTAAACAAATTATAACATATTTATTTTGTCTAATAATTTTAAATAATTTAAAATATGTAGACAAAATAAATATCTAACTAAACAAAAAATGTTTAACAATAGAACATTTCCCAACCCACAAATATTAATATAAAATCCCTTACCTTTCACAGCAACGTAATGAGCAATTCCAAATATCCAGAACAATCCATGTAGTAATAAATCCACAGCATAAAAAAAATGTGCCCAATAAAATTACAAAAATACAACTGTGCTAAATCCATCCAACATCCAAATAAATCGATAATTCAGAATCCATCAAAAACCCGAAAATGGTTAAAAAATGTAATAAACACTCCAGGAAACCTGAAAAATTAAGGAAGTGTAAAATACATCTCAGTTAAAACAACTGAAACACACTTCTTTAAAAAAAAAAAAACGTAACAGCTCGGAAACGGAAAAGGCTGTATCCAAAAACCTAGAATAGAAAATTAAACATTCCCACCCACAAAAAACTTAGAACGATACATTAATAATACCATAACATACATATTTTAAACCAAAACTAAATAAACAGCCACAAACACAATAACTCCAAGGCCGTAAATCGAGAAAAAGCAAAGAAAATTGAAAAACGTACATAACCAACTACATACTAACTAAATCCTAATATAGTACTCCACAAACCCTAAATAACAAAGTACTACCTTCCAAACTTACTTAAAATAGTTAAAATATAACGAAAAGCACTCTTACCTGCACAGACGCGAAGTAACTTCCAACCGCGAGCTTCATTCTTCAAAAATGACCCAAAAAGACTATACAAAATAAAAGGCCCAAATAATAGTATAACCAAGGAAATAGTGAAATAAATGTCAAATACATTTATTTTAATAGTAAAAAATTAGTCATACGGTAATAAATTATTTTGCAACATTTATGCAATTTATTTATGTTTGTTCTATAACTATATTATTATATTCATATTTTTAAAATATATAACATTAAATATTATTACAGTTTAATATTTAATGTTATAATTATGAAAACATGTTGTGTTAAAAAGTTTGAAACTAAATGTATAATTTTTCTGTATTTATTTAACCTTTTTTACAGATATTTTTAATTTATTATTATTAATAATATACAATGAATAATAATAAATACAAAATATTTAACTGATATTATAATTAAAAAATGTTATTAAAATATGTATATTGTATGATATTACAATATATAATATCAATGTTGGTATTTAAAAATATATCAACGTGTATAACATAATTTGAACAGCACATTTATATATTAAAAATTTAATAAAAGTTCATTTAATAAAAATGTAGAATTGTAATCTTCAATGTATTTTCATTTATTATATTATTTTGATATACCTAAAATGTTCTTTACTGAACAACTATAATTTATTTTACAATGTACTCATATTTACTTGTTTACATTTTATACATTCATTTGTAAAACATTTATTATTTGATTTATGTACTATATGTACAAATAAAGATTTTTTTTTAAACTGTGTCATTTTTGTCTACTACCTATTATAAATTCATGACTACCAATATATAAAAAATAATTATTAAAAACGTTATATATATGGATATTAAACATTGAAAAAACTATAATAAAATATGTTGATCAATTTACTATTCACACATAAAACTACATTTAATTTAGGTAGGTGCTGGACACTGAACATAATACATTTACTAATCCAACTCCAATATAATTTAAATTTGGGTTAATACTAAACACTTAACCTATTTAATTTACTATTCCAACCCAATCTACATATAATTAGGGTAGGTGCTGGACACTGAACCTATTTATTTACTATTCCAACTCCAATGTTCATTTAATTTGGGTAGGTGCTGGACACTGAACCTATTTAATTGACTATTCCAACTCCAATTTACATTTAATTAGGGTAGGTGGTGGACACTGAACCTATTTAATGTACTATTCCAACTCCAATCTACATTTAATTAGGGTAGGTGCTGGACACTAAAACTATTTATTTACTATTCCAACTCCAATCTGCATTTTATTAAGGTAGGTGCTGGAAACTGAACCTATTTAATTTACTATTAAAATTCCAATTTACAATTAATTAGGGTAGGTGCTGGACACTGAACTTATTTAATTTACCATTCCAACTCCATTTTACATTTAATTAGGGTAGGTGCAGGACACTGAACCTATTTATTTTACTATACCAACTCCAATCTACATTTAGTTAGGGTAGGTGCTGGACACTGAACCTATTTAATTTACTATTCCAACTCCAATTTATAATTAATTAGGGTAGGTGTGGACACTAAACCTATTTAATTTACTATTCCAACTCCAATTTACATTTAATTAGGGTAGGTGCTGGACACTGAACCTATTTCAGTCACTATTAAAACTCCAATTTACAATTAATTAGGGTAGGTGCTGGACACTAAACCTATTTAATTTACTATTCCATCTCCAATATACATTTAATTAAGGTAGGTGCTGGACACGGAACATATTTAATTTACTATTAAAACTCCAATTTACAATTAATTAGGGTTGGTGCTGGACACTGAACCTATTTATTTACTATTCCATCTCCAATATACATTTAATTAAGGTAGGTGCTGGACACTGAACCTATTTAATTTAGTATTCCAACTCAAATTTACATTTAATTAGGATAGGTGCTGGACAATGAACCTATTTAATTTACTATTTCAACTCCACTTTACATTTAATTAGGGTAGGTGCTGGACACTGAACCTATTCATCTTACTATTCCAACTCCAGTTGATATTTATTTAAGGTAGGTGCTGGACACTGAACCTATTTAATTTACTATTTAAACTCCAATCTACATTTAATTAGGGTAGGTGGTGGACACTGAACCTATTTAATTTACCATTCCAACTCCAATCTGCATTTAATTAGGGTAGGTGCTGGACACTGAACCTCTTTCATTTACTATTAAAACTCCAATTTACAATTAATTAGGGTAGGTGCTGGACGCTGAACCTATTTAATTTACTATTCCAACTCCAATCAACATTTAATAAGGGTAGGTGCTGGACACTGAACCTATTTAATTTACTATTCCAACTCCAATTTACATTTAATTAAGGTAGGTGCTGGACTCTGAACCTATTTAATTTACTATTTCAACTCCAATTTACATTTATTTAGGGTAGGTGTTGGACACTGAACCTATTTCATTTACTATTAAAACTCCAATTTACATTTAATTAGGGTAGGTGGTGGACACTGAACCTATTTAATTTATTATTCCAACTCCAATCTACATATATTAGGGTAGGTCCTGGACACTGAACCTATTTAATTTACTATTAAAACTCCAATTTACAATTAATTAGGGTAGGTGCTGGACACTGAACCTATTTAATTTACTATTCCAACTCCAATTTACATTTAATTAGGGAAGGTGATGGACACTGAACCTATTTAATTTACTATTCCAACTCCAATCTTCATTTAATTAGGATAGGTGCTGGACACTGAACCTATTTAATGTACTATTCTAAATCCAATTTACAATTAATTAGGGTAGGTGCTGGACACTGAACCTATTTAATTTATTATTCCAACTCAAATTTGCATTTAATTCAGGTAGGTGCTGGACACTGAACCTATTTAAGTTACTATTCCAACTCCAATATACATTTAATTAAGGTAGGTGCTGGACACGGAACCTATTTAATTTACTATTAAAACTCCAATTTACAATTAATTAGGGTTGGTGCTGGACACTGAACCTATTTATTTACTATTCCATCTCCAATATACATTTAATTAAGGTAGGTGCTGGACACTGAACCTATTTAATTTAGTATTCCAACTCTAATCTACATTTAATTAGTGTAGGTGCTGGACACTGAACCTATTTAATTTACAATTCCAACTCCAATTTACATTTAATTAGGGTAAGTGCCGGACACTGAACCTATTTAATTAACTATTCCAACTCCAATTTACATTTAATTAAGGTAGGTGGTGGACACTGAACATATTTAATTTACTATTCCAACTCCAATCTACATTTAATTAGGGTAGGTGCTGGACACTAAACCTATTTAATTTACTATTAAAACTACAATTTACAATTAATTAGGGTAGGTGCTGGACACTGAACTTATTTAATTTACTATTCCAACTCCAATCTACTTTTAATTAGGTTAGGTGCTGGACACTGAACCTATTTAGTTTACTATTCCAACTCCAATCTACATTTAATTAGGGTAGGTGTTGGACACTGAACCTATTTAATTTACTATCCCTACTCCAAGTTACAAATAATTAGGTTAGGTGCTGGACACTGAACCTATTTAATTTACTATTCCAACCCCAATTTATATTTAATTAGGGTAGGTGCTGGACACTGAATGATCCTATTTAAGTTACTATACCAACTCCAATCTACATTTAATTAGGGTAGGTGCTGGACACTGAACCTATTTAATTTACTATTTCAACTTAAATTTAAATTTAATTAGGATAGGTGCTGGACAATGAACCTATTTAATTTACTATTTCAACTCCACTTTACATTTAATTAGGGTAGGTGCTGGACACTGAACCTATTCATCTTACTATTCCAACTCCAGTTGATATTTAATTAAGGTAGTTGCTGGACACTGAACCTATTTAATTTACTATTTAAACTCCAATCTACATTTAATTAGGGTAGGTGGTGGACACTGAACCTATTTAATTTACCATTCCAACTCCAATCTGCATTTAATTAGGGTAGGTGCTGGACACTGAACCTCTTTCATTTACTATTAAAACTCCAATTTACAATTAATTAGGGTAGGTGCTGGACACTGAACCTATTTAATTTACTATTCCAACTCCAATCAACATTTAATTAGGGTAGGTGCTGGACACTGAACCTATTTAACTTACTATTCCAACTCCAATTTACATTTAATTAAGGTAGGTGCTGGACTCTGAACCTATTTAATTTACTATTTCAACTCCAATTTACATTTAATTAGGGTAGGTGTTGGACACTGAACCTATTTCATTTACTATTAAAACTCCAATTTACATTTAATTAGGGTAGGTGGTGGACACTGAACCTATTTAATTTATTATTCCAACTCCAATCTACATATATTAGGGTAGGTGCTGGACACTGAACCTATTTAATTTACTATTAAAACTCCAATTTACAATTAATTAGGGTAGGTGCTGGACACTGAACCTATTTAATTTACTATTCCAACTCCAATTTACATTTAATTAGGGTAGGTGATGGACACTGAACCTATTTAATTTACTATTCCAACTCCAATCTGCATTTAATTAGGATAGGTGCTGGACACTGAACCTATTTAATGTACTATTCTAACTCCAATTTACAATTAATTAGGGTAGGTGCTGGACACTGAACCTATTTAATTTATTATTCCAACTCCAATTTACATTTAATTCAGGTAGGTGCTGGACACTGAACCTATTTAAGTTACTATTCCAACTCCAATCTACATTAAATTAGGGTAGGTGCTGGACACTGAATCTATTTCATTTACTATTCCAACTCCAATTTACATTTAATTAGGGTAGGTGCTGGACACTGAACCTATTTAATTTACTATTCCAACTCCAATTTACATTTAATTAGGGTAGGTGCTGGACACTGAACCTATTTAATTTACTATTCCAACTCCAATTTACATTTAATTAAGGTAGGTGCTGGACACTGAACCTATTTAATTTACTATTCAAACTCCAATCTACATTTAATTAGGGTAGGTGCTGGACACTGAACCTATTTAATTTACAATTCCAACTCCAATTTACATTTAATTAGGGTAAATGATGGACACTGAACCTATTTAATGTACTATTCCAACTCCAATTTACATTTAATTAAGGTAGGTTCTGGACACTGAACCTATTTAATTTACTATTCAAACTCCAATCTACATTTAATTAGGGTAGGTGCTGGACACTGAACCTATTTAATTTACAATTCCAACTCCAATTTACATTTAATTAGGGTAGGTGTTGGACACTGGACCTATTTAATTTACTATCCCTACTCCAAGTTACAAATAATTAGGTTAGGTGCTGGACACTGAACCTATTTAATTTACTATTCCAACCCCAATTTATATTTAATTAGGGTAGGTGCTGGACACTGAATGATCCTATTTAAGTTACTATACCAACTCCAATCTACATTTAATTAGGGTAGGTGCTGGACACTGAACCTATTTAATTTACTATTTCAACTCAAATTTACATTTAATTAGGATAGGTGCTGGACAATGAACCTATTTAATTTACTATTTCAACTCCACTTTACATTTAATTAGGGTAGGTGCTGGACACTGAACCTATTCATCTTACTATTCCAACTCCAGTTGATATTTAATTAAGGTAGGTGCTGGACACTGAACCTATTTAATTTACTATTTAAACTCCAATCTACATTTAATTAGGGTAGGTGGTGGACACTGAACCTATTTAATTTACTATTCCAACTCCAATCTGCATTTAATTAGGGTAGGTGCTGGACACTGAACCTCTTTCATTTACTAATAAAACTCCAATTTACAATTAATTAGGGTAGGTGCTGGACACTGAACCTATTTAATTTACTATTCCAACTCCAATCTACTTTTAATTAGGGTAGGTGCTGGGCACTGAACCTATTTAATTTACTATTCCAACTCCAATTTACATTTAATTAAGGTAGGTGCTGGACTCTGAACCTATTTAATTTACTATTTCAACTCCAATTTACATTTAATTAGGGTAGGTGTTGGACACTGAACCTATTTCATTTACTATTAAAACTCCAATTTACATTTAATTAGGGTAGGTGGTGGACACTGAACCTATTTGATTTATTATTCCAACTCCAATCTACATATATTAGGGTAGGTGCTGGACACTGAACCTATTTAATTTACTATTAAAACTCCAATTTACAATTAATTAGGGTAGGTGCTGGACACTGAACCTATTTAATTTACTATTCCAACTCCAATTTACATTTAATTAGGGTAGGTGATGGACACTGAACCTATTTAATTTACTATTCCAACTCCAATCTGCATTTAATTAGGATAGGTGCTGGACACTGAACCTATTTAATGTACTATTCTAACTCCAATTTACAATTAATTAGGGTAGGTGCTGGACACTGAACCTATTTAATTTATTATTCCAACTCCAATTTACATTTAATTCAGGTAGGTGCTGGACACTGAACCTATTTAAGTTACTATTCCAACTCCAATCTACATTTAATTAGGGTAGGTGCTGGACACTGAACCTATTTAATTTACTATTCCAACTCCAATTTACATTTAATTAGAGTAGGTGCTGGACACTGAACCTATTTAATTTACTATTCCAACTCCAATTTACATTTAATTAGGGTAGGTACTGGACACTGAACCTATTTAATTTACTATTCCAACTCCAATTTACATTTAATTAAGGTAGGTGCTGGACACTGAACCTATTTAATTTACTATTCAAACTCCAATCTACATTTAATTAGGGTAGGTGCTGGACACTGAACCTATTTAATTTACAATTCCAACTCCAATTTACATTTAATTAGGGTAAATGCTGGACACTGAACCTATTTAATTTACTATTCCAACTCCAATCTACATGTAATTTGGGTAGGTGCTGGACACTGAACCTATTTCATTTACTATTAAAACTCCAATTTACAATTAAATAGGGTAGGTGCAGGACACTGAACCTATTTAATTTACTATTCCAACTCCAATTTACATTTAATTAGGGTAGGGGCTGGACACTGAACTTATTTAATTTACTATTCCAACTCCAATCTACATTTAATTAGGGTAGGTGGTGGACAATGAACCTATTTAATGTACTATTCCAACTCCATTTTACATTCAATTAGGGTAGGTGCTGGACACTGACTGAACCTATTGAATTTACTATTCAAACTCCAATCTACATTTAATTAGGGTAGGTGCTCGACACTGCGCCTATTTAATTTACTATTCCAACTCCAATTTACATTTAGTTAGGGTAGGTGCTGGACACTGAACCAATCTAATTTACTATTCTAACTCCAATTTACATTTAATTAGGGTAGGTGCTGGACACTGAACCTAGTCAATTTACTATTCCAACTCCAATTTACATTTAATTAAGGTAGGTGCTGGACACTGAACATATTTAATTTACTATTCAAACTCCAATCTATATTTAATTAGGGTAGGTGCTGGACACTGAACCTATTTAATTTACTATTCAAACTCCAATCTACATTTAATTAGTGTAGGTGCTGGACACTGAACCTATTTAATTTACACTTTCCGTGGCTAATAGATATACCCTTCGCAGTCGGGTGGCCAACCTGCCCCGAGTTCATGCTATTGCACCTGCCCCCCTCCCAGTGACTCACGTTAAGGCTCTAACCCAGAATAAAGGGGCTAAGGTGAAAGGGTATAGAGGTAACCACGACATTGGTGACATTGGTGGTGATTCTGAAACTCCACCAGGAAAAGGAAAGGGCAGGAAAAAGGTGAAGGGAAGGATCCTTGCTTCCTCCAAAATTACACCATCACTAAAATCGTTTTACAAGGTTCTCTCCACTAGTACATCAAGTACCCCAAGTAAAATTAGAGATCCAATAAGAACTTTTTCATCTCCAGCTATGGAAACCCCGAAGGAAGCCACTCAGACCGAGATGACGGAGAGCGATAAGCTTATATCTACCCCTTCACCTACTCAAACGGGTATTTCCGGCCCTCCTTCTTTAACACCAACAATGTCTCCTACAGTCAATTCGCTCGAGCTAGTACACCCAGAGGTGGAACTCTCAAATGGCTTTTCAGCATTGGAAATTCAAGATGAGCAAGCTGGACTAGATGAGGCGGGTCATGTGGATGCCTCTCCGCCTGTATCGGACATTCAGCATATTCCTGTATCTACAGTATCCTCTGTGATTACAACAGCCCCAGGAAGCTCTGCAACTTTAGCAGATATCCTTATGGGTTTGAGAGAAGATCTGGGGAGGCGTGTTGCTACCTCGGAGGCTAATCAACAAGCTATTCAGGCCTCATGTGAGATGCTAGCTCGTAAGGTCGAAGACGTTTCATTAAGAACGGATGCCCTGTAAGCAGAACTGCCCAAGATCCAGGAAGCGCTAGGAACATCGGCAATTAACATTGACAATCTGGTCAAGCAGAATCGGGAAATGAGAGAAGATATAGAGAGGTTGGAAAACCACTCAAGGAAAAATAACATCAAATTTCTAAATATCCCGGAAGATCTTGAGGGCAACGACATCAAAGCATTTATTGCGGCCTTGCTTAAGACTACAGTGTTGAAAGACTCTCCCGAAACGGCCCAGGAATTACTGGTGGATATTCAAAGAGTCCATCGTGATCCTTTCCGGAGGAATCCTAAGAAAGAAAAACCTAGGAAGATCTTGGCCAACTTTCTCACTTATTCTATTAAGGAGAGGATTTTATCACTGGGATTGAAAGCTGGCCAGATTTAATCTGCCTCTTTTTCCACTCCCTTTACTTTCACTATTCGATCAGATATTTCCCACATTACGGCATCTAAGCAATGGGAGATGGGCAAGAGACTGGCAACTTTTAACTCTCTGGGGGCTCGCGCGCAAATGAAATTCCCTGCTTCCTTGAGGGTTATGTGGAATAACCACATGTATAATTTTCGCCAGGTGGAGAAGGCAGATTGTCTGATAGAAAAAATCAAAGCTGGAAGTAAAGGGGAGAGTGGAGATGGTGTGCAGGGGTCGTTGCTATCGGGACAGCTGGGTCTGGGTCAGGGTGAGCGACAACACTGATTTTTCCCTGAAGGGTCTATTATGAAGTATAATGGTAGTAATCAGTTTAGTACACCTATTGATAAAGTTAGATGCTCTATGTAGTAGTGTAGTAACGTTCTTTTTCCTTTTTTTTGCTGGTTTCTTCTCTTTTTGTATTGATTACTTTTAACACCGTGTAGGGGGGGAAGGCCCGTCGCAGAGCATATTTGCTCAATAAGAAAAGAGGGTTCCCCAGGGTGGGATGGGGAGGGGCGTTGGGCCACGGGGTGTAGTGTGGGAAAAAAATAAAAAAAAATGTGTCCTTATCTCCAAGTACAGAACACGAAATACATTCACCAAGCAACATCCCATTATTGTGTAGTCCAGTCAGGTGTTGGAGTAAGTGGGGGAAAGGAGATTACAAAATATGACACAGGGTGATATAGGTCTTTTATCTTGGAATGTTAACGGGCTTAGATGTGTCCGACGTAGAAGATTGACATTTAAATATCTAGAGCCATCAGAAGCCAAAGTGATCTTGCTCCAAGAAACCCATCTGACATCTGTAGAAGCTAAAGAGGCCTTTGGGAGAGTTAGATGGATCAATGCCTTTTGCTATTCAGATCAATCCGCCACTAATAAAGGTGTAGCGATATTAGTTAAAGATGGCTGCGGCGGCTCAATAAAATCACTCTTAACTGACCATTCAGGCAGATGGGTTCAAGCTCTGATTAATATCAGGGGGAGGGATCTAACTGCGGTTTCATTCTACGGCCCCAACATAGACGATCTGGCATATATACATAAGGTGCAGGACAACTTGTCAGGAGTCCGCTCAACGCTACTTATAGGCGGAGACTTCAATATCCTTCTCGACCCCAGGCTAGATCGCTCCAACCACCGTCAGGTGGTTGTGGCTCCAAAGTCACGACATGCAATGAAGAATATGATCCTAGACCTGGGATTATTAGATGCTTGGAGAGCAAAAAATGACCCGATTCCAGGTCGTACTTACTTTAGTAAAAAACATGGCCATGCTTCGAGATTGGATTATATTTTATTGGACCGAGAAGGCTTGGAGTCATTGAAGGACATGGCCATTTTACCCAGTGTGTTAATAGATCATGCACCTATTCTGGCTACATTTAATTTTGGAGAAGACAGGCCCAAAGTAAACCCTAGATGGACTATTAAGCGAGGAGCCTTATATGATCAGGAAGTTGTCTCTATGATAGATACTTCCTCTGTCAGTTTCTTTTCTGACAATATAGGCTCGACATCCCTTGAATTTGTATGGGACGCCTACAAAGCGTTTGTCCGCCGTCAATTTCTTAGCGCAATAAGCTCCAGTAATAGAAAAGAGGCTGCTAAGTTTAAAACAATAGAGGACAAGATTTCCTCTTTAGAAACACTGAGAATGAACCTAAATGTGGAAGATGCTTCACGAATTTCATCCGAAATAGAACTTCTCCGCCAGGAATATCGGGGGCTTCTAGACCAGAAAGTTAAGGCCCAATGGGATTCATACTCCATGGAGAATTATGAATATGGAGAAAGAGCAGGCGCAGTGTTGGCAAGGAAAATAAGAGCAGACCGAGTCAAGATCAATATTAATAGGTTGAATATAGATGAACAGGGCACGGTATCATGTTTACAGGTAGAGATGGAAAAAAAAATTTCTCTCACTTCTTGGAGCTATATAAAGAGGAGCCTTCCAGTAGCCCAGTAAACACTATGCGCTGGTTGGAGGATAAGGAATTACCCGAGTTATCGGAGGAGGGTCGTACCATGCTGGATAGTCAATTTACAGAAGATGAGATTAAAATACAAATTAATAAAATACAAACTCCAATCTACATTTAATTAGGGTAGGTGCTGGACACTGAACCTATTTAATGTACTATCCCAACTCCAATTTACATTTAATTAGGGTAGGTGCTGGACACTGAACCTATTTAATTTACTATTCCAACTCCAATCTACATTTAATTAGGGTAGGTGCTGGACACTGAACCTATTTAATTTACTATTCCAACTCCAATTTACATTTAATTAGGGTAGGTGCTGGACACTGAACTTATTTACTTTACTATTCCAACTCCAATGTACATTTATTTAGGGTAGGTGCTGGACACTGAACCTATTTAATTTAGTATTCCAACTCCCAATTTACCTTTAATTAGGGTAGAAGCTGGAGACTAAACCTATATAATGTACTATTCGAACTATAATCTACATTTATTTTTTTAGATGCTGGAGAATAAACCTATTTAAATTAAATATACAAATTACAAATATGTAGATTTTTTTTATTAATTTATTTTATAAATCAATTTTATATTTTTAACTATTTAGTTATGATTAGTGTTATATTGTTAATAATATAGCACATATTCATTACATTAAAATCATTAAAATCTAATAAATATCACCAATAATAACAATAGATTATTTTTATTCTATTTTTTATTATATAATACATTTAATATTTATATAAACAATCACCACCCTTATCCCCTGTCAAACCAACATCACAATCATAAATCTCCTAAACAAATATTACATATATAAAATTAAACATAGTTTTATAAAAAATAATTTAATTTTTAATTATTTATAATCACCCCACCTTTCTCCCCTATAAACACTACATACCTGTCCTAAAAATTAAAAATATTTTCAAATTTTTATTTTCAAAATCCTATTTCTATTTAATTTATTTACAAAATATTACATTCTCAATATATATTTTTAAAACACTCCCCACCCTTATCCCCTCTAAACCCAACATCCGCTCCTAACATTTTAAATTATTTTCAAATTTTAAATTTCTAATTAGTATTACATTTCTAATTTAAGATTCCTATTTCTATTTAATTATTTTACAAATTATTAATTTCTCAATATATATTTTTAAAACACTCCCCACCTATATCTCCTATAAACCCAACATCCCGCTCATAAAATTTTTATTTTTTTTCAAATTTCACATTATTTTCAAATTTCAAATTTCTAATTATTTTCAAATTTCTAATTACTAATTATTTTCAAATTTCTAATTTAAAATTCCTATTTCTATTTAATTATTTTACAAAATATTAAATTCTCAATATATATTTTTAAAACACTCCCCACCCTTATCCCCTATAAAGCCTACATCCCGCTCCTAAAAATTTAAATTACTTTTAAATTTCTAAATATTTTCAAATTTCAAATTTTGAAATATTTTCAAATTTCTAATTTAAAATTCCTATTTCTAAATAATTTTATTACAAATTATTAAATTCTCAATATATATTTTTAAAACACTCTGGGGTCTTATTCTAGGGTATCATCTCACTTTAATCTCACTTAATCTAACTTAGATCTTTTTCCTTCTCTTCCTTCTTTTTCTTCTTTTCCCCCAAATGTGGTTGTTGGTCGGTAGTGGCAGGAGTCCATAGCGATGTGCTATCTTTCTGGGAGTCCAGATAGATAGAGTGGGGGTTTCCCGTGGGTGGGGGGTTTGAGGTGGGAGGGGGGTCAGGGGGAGGGAAAAAAGTAAAAATTGTCCTCTTAAACGTCCATTAAAGCACTTCTTAGAGGGAAAAGACAGGAGTCAGCTAATACATAACTCATCTACCAGAGTTTGGCAGAATTGGCCTTTGGTTCTTGTAATTTTTTTCAGTATAATGCATAACCTACGCATTTTGTCCTGGAACACTAATGGTCTTCGGACTTCTCCAAGAAGAAATAACATTATGCAATATCTACGAAATTCTGCAGCGCAAGTATTAGTGCTCCAGGAGACACATTTGGCAGAAACCGAAATGCAAAACTTGTTGAGCAAGAATAGATGGATAGATTTCGATGTTGTTACATCACAAACTTCACATATCAGGGGGGTGGCCATTCTTTTTAAAAAATCTGTTAGGGCAAGGCTAGTCTCTAAACAGGTAGACCCGTATGGCCGATGGGCAATAGCTTCAGTTATTATTTTGGGTTCACCATTTACGATAGTAGGATACTACGGTCCAAACCAGGACGATCCATCAGTCTTGGTCACACTTTTTTCGCAACTATATCTATTTCCAGAGCCGGTTATTTTAGCAGGAGATTACAATATAGTCTTGGATCCAATACTGGACAAGTCATCTTCCAATAGGGTTATAACTTTATCTAAAACTAGGATCTTTCTGTTAAATAACTTGAAAGCATTGAACTATAATGACATCTGGAGGACACTTCATGGGTCTCAAAGGGGGGTCACATTTAAGAACTACAAATTTCACCACCAGTCTCGGATTGACTTCATTTTGATTAGCCATATTTTGGTTAAACAGGTAAAATCAGTCTCTCATTTACCTTTTGATTACATTAAAATCATTAAAATCTAATAAATATCACCAATAATAACAATAGATTATTTTTATTCTATTTTTTATTATATAATACATTTAATATTTATATAAACAATCACCACCCTTATCCCCTATCAAACCAACATCACAATCATAAATCTCCTAAACAAATATTACATATATAAAATTAAACATAGTTTTATTTTATGTTTTATAAAAAATAATTTAATTTTTAAATATTTATAATCACCCCACCTTTCTCCCCTATAAACACTACATACCTGTCCTAAAAATTTAAAATATTTTCAAATTTGTATTTTCAAAATCCTATTTCTATTTAATTTATTTACAAAATATTACATTCTCAATATATATTTTTAAAACACTCCCCACCCTCATCCCCTCTAAACCCAACATCCCGCTCCTAACATTTTAAATTATTTTCAAATTTTAAATTATTTTCACATTTTAAATTTCTAATTAGTATTTAATTTCTAATTTAAGATTCCTATTTCTATTTAATTATTTTACAAATTATTAATTTCTCAATATATATTTTTAAAACACTCCCCACCTATATCTCCTATAAACCCAACATCCCGCTCATAAATTTTTTATTTTTTTTCAAATTTCACATTATTTTCAAATTTCAAATTTCTAATTATTTTCAAATTTCTAATTACTAATTATTTTCAAATTTCTAATTTAAAATTCCTATTTCTATTTAATTATTTTACAAAATATTAAATTCTGAATATATATTTTTAAAACACTCCCCACCCTTATCCCCTATAAAGCCTACATCCCGCTCCTAAAAATTTAAATTACTTTTAAATTTCTAAATATTTTCAAATTTCAAATTTTGAAATATTTTCAAATTTCTAATTTAAAATTCCTATTTCTAAATAATTTTATTACAAATTATTAAATTCTCAATATATATTTTTAAAACACTCTGGGGTCTTATTCTAGGGTATCATCTCACTTTAATCTCACTTAATCTCACTTAGATCTTTTTCCTTCTCTTCCTTCTTTTTCTTCTTTTCCCCCAAATTTGGTTGTTGGTCGGTAGTGGCAGGAGTCCATAGCGATGTGCTATCTTTCTGGGAGTCCAGATAGATAGAGTGGGGGTTTCCCGTGGGTGGGGGATTTGGGGTGGGAGGGGGGTCAGGAGGAGGGTAAAAATTAAAAATTGTCCTCTTAAACGTCCATTAAAGCACTTCTTAGAGGGGAAAGACAGGAGTCAGCTAATACATAACTCATCTACCAGAGTTTGGCAGAATTGGCCTTCGGTTCTTGTAATTTTTTTTCAGTATAATGCATAACCTACGCATTTTGTCCTGGAACACTAATGCTCTTCGGACTTCTCCAAGAAGAAATAACATTATGCAATATCTACGAGATTCTGCTGCGCAAGTATTAGTGCTCCACGAGACACATTAGGCAGAAACCGAAATGCAAAACTTGTTGAGCAAGAATAGATGGATAGATTTCGGTGTTGTTACATCACAAACTTCACATATCAGGGGGGTGGCCATTCTTTTTAAAAAATCTATTAGGGCAAGGCTAGTCTCTAGACAGGTAAACCCGTATGGCCGATGGGCAATAGCTTCAGTTATTATTTTGGGTTCACCATTTACGATAGTAGGATACTACGGTCCAAACCAGGACGATCCATCAGTCTTGGTCACACTTTTTTCGCAACTATATCTATTTCCAGAGCCGGTTATTTTAACAGGCGATTACAATATAGTCTTGGATCCAATACTGGACAAGTCATCTTCCAATAGGGCTATAACTTTATCTAAGACTAGGATCTTTCTGTTAAATAACATGAAAGCATTGAACTATAATGACATCTGGAGGACACTTCATGGGTCTCAAAGGGGGGCCACATTTAAGAACTACAAATTTCACCACCAGTCTCGGATTGACTTCATTTTGATTAGCCATATTTTGGTTAAACAGGTAAAATCAGTCTCTCATTTACCTTTTCATCTCTCTGACCATACAGCCATCCTTCTTGAGCATGAGGTAGCATCCAGGCCCTCTCTAAGAAACTGGTCCTTTGACAGATCAATACTCGTCTCTCCCGACATCCTAGTGGCATTAAATCATGAAGTTAAGTCCTTCTGGGAGATCAACCAGGAGTCTGCCCCACCTGGGACTACCTGGGACGCATTCAAAGCTACTTTAAGGGGTTATCTAACCAACATATCGGCATACAAAAACAAGACCTATAGGGAGGCAGTAGCCTCTCTTGAATTGGAGATAGCAGGACTTCAAGAAGAGATTGACACGAACCCAGTACCATCAGGGTCCCCATTAGTGGAGTTGCAAGACAGATTAACGGTCTTAAAAGGAGATCTCTCCTCAGTTCTGAGTGCACGGGTTTTAGAGAGATAGGAGGCTAGCAAATTGGCCCATTTTGAATATGGGGAAGGTGCGGGCAAGCTCCTTGCCTGGAAGTCGAAGACAGATAGGGTCCGAAACAATATTAGTTCTATCAGCAAGGATGGAGTATTACACTCTACAGATGAGGGAATTGGTGGAGCTTTTAGAAGTTTCTTCAGTGAAATATATCACAAGGATAAGAATGTACAATCCAGCCAAGCAAGGGATTGGTTATCTGGGATTGCTCTTCCGGTTTTAAACTTAGAACAAAGGAATGCCTTAGATGGCCCCATCACACTGGAGGTAGTAAGTTCTGCCATCTTGAAAAGTAAAAAAGGCAAGGCCGCAGGACCCAATGGGTTACCTTCTGAAATATATAAAGTAATCTGTCCTACAACTCTTTCTTACTTAACAAACTTGTTTAACAGTATCCTACTAGAAGGTGCCTTACCTCCTGCCTCTTGGGATAGGGCATCTATAACTCTGATTTTAAAACAGGGCAAACCTGCAACTAACTGCGGGTCATATAGGCCAATTTCAATTCTTAGCACAGATTATAAAATCTTTGCATCTGTGCTTGCAAATAGATTGGGTGGGGTAGCAAACCACATTCTACATTTGGACCAGAAGGGATTCGTAAAGGAAAGGCAACTCTTCGAACTGACTTACGACCTTATTGGCGCAATAGATATGGCCACATTAGCATCACTTCCCTTAGCAGTTTTTACTCTTGATGCTACAAAAGCTTTTGATAGGGTAAACTGGGTGTACCTAGAGGAAGTCTTGAAAAAGATTAATCTAGGAGATAATTTTAGGCGAGCAGTAAAGTTACTATATAAAAACCCTTCTGCCTCATTATTGGTCAACGGGGAACTTATTGAGCCATTTAACATTACACGAGGAACCCGTCAAGGGTGTCCCCTCTCCCCACTTTTATTTGATTTATATATTGAACCTTTTGCCCAACTAATCCGTGACAATACTAATATAAAACCTTTTATTTTTGAAGGATGGGAGCGGAAAGTCGCACTATATGCGGATGACGTTCTTATTTTTTCATCTGACTTGAGCTCGGCATTTTCTACTGTTTTATCTATTGCAGAAGAGTTTGGGGCAAAATCCGGTTACGAAGTGAATGCATCCAAAACCGATATTATGGTCTGGAATCATCCCGCACCGGCCGTAGGGGTACAGCCTAGTTCTACCCTCAGGTATCTCGGGTTAAATATCTATACTGACATTAATAAGATCGTCCCTTTAAATTTTGCTCTTGTGGCTAAGGAGGCTCGAAGATCGATGAGATTATGGTCCGCTCTCCCTATTTCCCTGATAGGCAGGTCTAACCTGGTTAAAATGACCATTTTACCCAAGAATATGTTTTTGTTTAATACTATCCCTCTCTTTTTTGATCCATTTTTGACTGCCAAACTCCAAACCGAAATAAATAGATTCATATGGAATAGTCATACGCCTAGGTTATCTTGGAAGAAGATAAGACGTCGTCGAGAAAAAGGGGGCCTTGCAGCACCGGATCTGCAGTTTTATGGATGGGCCTTTCAACTTTCCCACATCAGGATGCTTTTAAAGACCCCTAATAATGTAGGGTGCGGGAAATTATTTGCAGCACTTCTTAAAGGGGAAAAAATTGGGCCAACAAACTTTTTGTTAAAATTTGGCGACCCTAAGTACTTTAAGAAGGTTAAGCTAAAGGTTTTGATGGATTTTGCCAGAACATGGGCTAATTTGAGACGTACACTCAAACTAGACTACTATCTTAGTAGGGCCCCATTATGGGACTCTCCAGGTGCGCCGTCTTGGCTTTTGGACAGCCTAGCTCTCTCAGTCACAGAGGCCGGGCTTACATCTTGGGGGGACCTGTTTGCTGAAGGAGTTTTACTCTCATGGGAGACCCTGAGTTCAATATTAGGAATTTGTTTCTTATGCTTTAAATACCTTCAAATTCAATTCAGAGTTGGTCTCAGGCTTATAGTCAAGGCAGGGGTAGGTTTAAAATAGGCGCGGACAGCAATCTAGTAACTCATCTGATTGACAAACCACCTTTCAAAAAAGAGATTACATTTTGGTACAACCTTATACTAGACGAGACTGATGGCGAATTCCTGCTCCCCCACTCGCTCTGGGAAACATATATCACCAACACTGATGTGGAGGGTTTGTGGCTAAAATCATTTAAGATTCTGGGGGAGATTGTGAAACCTTCCTGGCTCCGTCGTAACCACTTGTTTACACTGCACAGAGTGTACTACTCTCCACTGCGTTTATCAAAGTTCCCCAATAATGCACAGGTGGCCTGCCCTAGATGTGGTCTGGTAGCAGCATCAGATGTTCATATGTTTGTGAGTGTTCATTTATAACATTATTTTGGATTGAAATCTGCGCTTCCCTCTCGTCAGCAATAGGTTCGCAAGTCAGTCCCAGCCCCATGCTAGTCTTCTTTGGTATTATACCTGAGCTTGATGGCATAAGTAAAAAGTTGGTCTTTTATAGCTGTTTGTTGGCTAGAAGAGAAATTTGTAGACGGTGGAAAGATAAGACACCTCCTCTCTTTACCGATTGGCATGCAGCTATGTTACAGATGTCCAAATTGGACATGGCCAGAGCGGGTAATCAACATAAGAGGAGATTTTGGCTACTTTTGAACTGGTAATCATAGACCAGAACATCATGGGTTTTTTTTTTCCCCCCATGTCCTATGATTGTGCTGCCTTGAAGGGTCGTCTCTCTTGATCCCCTTTTGCTATACATACCCTACACGTGCGACTTTTGTTACGAAATGGGTTGTATATAGCAGTATGCTAGCCCTGCTGGTACCATCTGATGATGATTTAGTTGTGGATGCTTGGCACTGCGGGATACTCCGGTAGGAACCATTAAAATCCCCCCCAGTTAATCTGGGTCAGTGTCCCAGTCATCTCCTCTAATTGTTCGTTACTATATGGTCACAAAGGGCGAATATGAGGACAAATAAAAAAATAAAAATAAAAAAATATATATATATATTTTTAAAACACTCCCCACCCTTATCCCCTATAAACCCTACATCCCGCTCCTAATAATTTAAATTAATTTTAAATATCTAATTTCAAATTCATATTTCTATTTAATTATTTTACGAAATATTAAATTCTCAATATATATTTTTAAAACACTCCCCACCCATATCCTCTATAAACCCAACATCCCGCTCCTAAAAATATATAATACATTATAAAACTCTTTAATTTTATTATAAACTATTATAGCTAAAATATTAAACATTTCTAATTTAACAAAAATTAAACAAACATATTTTAACATGTCGATATTTTGACTTTTCGATATTTTATACATCGATATTTCTTATCTCGACATTACTTTACTCAATAATATGTACAATAGATAAAAATCGATATTTTTTACTACGATATTTACATCATCGACATTTCTCACCTTCGATTTTTGAAACTCGATATTAGTGCAAGTCGACATAAGAAACTCAATATTTTGACTGTGTACCCACCCTTAGACCCAGCAGCATTTGTGAGGAATCCCTTCACATTATTACTCTAAGAAATGTTCTGGGTTAGTCAGTGTGGATGAAATTACCAAAAAGCAGAAATTAAAGCCTGATGCCTAGAACAATCAAGTTTTCGGATAGGGGCAATACTAATATCATATATATATATATTCACTGAAAAAACCATAGGTTAGAGACCATATATAGTTAGCTGGACATTTTATTGACATAAAACCAATGAAATTCCATATATAGTTAGTTGCACTAACTATATATCGCGCACCCGCAATCCACTGTTGATGATGTCACATATTACATCATTCATGACATGGTCAGTGACATCACTGATGACATCACTGATGACATCTCAAATGACATCACTGATGACATCACTGATGACATCTCAAATGACATCACTGATGACATCATCTAGTGTCTGTGTGTTTTTGTAAAGTTTAAATATGTTTTACATATTGAAGAATGAGTGGATGTATGGAAGACTGAGTGTGTGTGTGGCTGGCTGGGAGGTGTGTGACTTTGTGCATATCAATGTGTACTTGTATCAGTGATTGTATAAGAGAGTAAGTATGTGTTAGTATATGTGTGAAAAGTATGGTGTTCTGTGTTTAACTGTATAGATGAGGAAATCGAAGTGTGATTGATTCTTCACAGGACTGACTAGGTGTATGAGTGCATATGATAGTGTTGTAATAATGAGTGACTGTATGTATGAGTGATTGTATGGGTGAATGAGTGAATGTGTGTGTAGACGTAGGAATCAGTGAGTGCGTATGTAGTAACTGGTATTGGTGTGTCATGATGTCATCAGTGATGTCATTTGAGATGTCATCAGTGATGTCATTTGAGATGTCATCAGTGATGTCATCAGTGATGTCACTGAAGTATGGTGTTCTGTGTTTAACTGTATAGATGAGGAAATGGAAGTGTGATTGATTCTTTACAGGACTGACTAGGTGTGTGAGTAACTCCATGGATGAGTGGCAGTGTGTGAGTGTCTGCATAGGTGTATGAGTGCATATGATAGTGTTGTAATAATGAGTGACTGTATGTATGAGTGAATGTATGGGTGAATGAGTGAATGTGTGTGTAGACGTAGGAATCAGTGAGTGCGTATGTAGTAACTGGTATTGGTGTGTCATGATGTCATCAGTGATGTCATTTGAGATGTCATCAGTGATGTCATCAGTGATGTCATCAGTGATGTCATTTGAGATGTCATCAGTGATGTCATCAGTGATGTCACTGACCATGTCATGAATGATGTAATATGTGACATCATCAGCAGTGGATTGCGGGTGCGCGATATATAGTTAGTGCAACTAACTATATATGGAATTTCATTGGTTTTATGTCAATAAAATGTCCAGCTAACTATATATGGTCTCTAACCTATGGTTTTTTCAGTGAATTTTCAAGGTTTTGTAAATGCAAATTCCTAACTATATATGGTCTATAACCTATGGTTTTTTCAGTGAATTTCATTGTTTTTTTAAAAGCTAATATCTATAGCTGTAAAATATATTCTTTATTACGTGACGTATCACGTAGCCACGTGAGACGCCTCATGACGCGTCGCATAACCGTGACGTATCGGCTCTGCAGCGCAAACAAAACCCGTAACGTAAGCGTGCCGGAGCACGCTTACAGATATATATATTTTTTTTAACCTTAATTAGACAAAATCCACACGTGCACATATCTTGAGGCCTTGCAAAGGCACATCAAACAAATAGTCCCTACAATTTTGCCAAGTTTGCTGGAAATCTATTCCCTTAAATTTTTTTTTACTGTTTCTCTTGGTTTTCCCCTTGTTACGCTTACCGGGACGCTACTCGGTACGCGAACCGGACGCTCCAAAAACACAAGATGGCGGACTCCCGTTACGCTGCCGGTTAGCTGCCCGGTTCGCGTACCGGGAAGCGCCTCTACCGCGAAAAATCGCGGGGGACTTTAATATCCCCCTCATCAATCCTAGGGGGTCAGGAGGGGTTTACCTTGCCCCCTTTCCTTCATTTCCCCCTTCTTTTTTCACCACATCTTGTCTCTCGATCGTACCGAGAGACAAGATGGCGGCCGCTCCGGACTGTTTAGAATGTTGACAGACACCGGAGAGCCAATCAGCTTCGCTTCGCGAAGTTCCGTTACGCATCAGGTACGCGAACCGGGGCGCTAACCGGAGCGCTGTCACAGATATATATTTTTTTTTAAACGTTAATTTCTCAAAATCCACTGGAGCACATATATTGAGACATAGCAACGGCACGTCGGGCAAACCATATCTACAATTTTGCCAAGTTTCATGTAAATCTATTCAGCCGTTCGAGCTAAAAGTGAGTCCAACCGCCCTATGGAAAAATGAATGGGAAAAACGCGTTTTGGGACCCCCCTTTTTTCTCGGCCCCCCCTTGACGAAACCCCCCCAGATTTTCAGGGGCTGCTCAGAAACAAAATATGCCATTTTCCTGAACATTTCAGCCAATTCCGTCCACAAACGCCAAAGTTATTAGACATAGAATTTTCAGAAATCCCATAGAGAAAAAATCCTAACTAGATATACCCACTGGCTATCGCCAGTAGGTAATATACATATATAAACATATATAATCTGCATATCTATATAAATATAAATGCATGCATACATATACATATATGCATACATATGCATGTTATTTACATGAAAGTTTTAAAAACACTAATAAAAGCAAAGCTAAAAAGCCACCTCATTACAAACAGAATGGCTTTAACTTAAACGAGGGCGAGGTCTATTGCATTTTCAATGCTTGTTTACTTTGGTTCTATCAAGAAGGCATTCAGATGTGTCACACATTTGCCATAAATTCTGAATGTTAGCACTCTAGTTGCTCATTAGATCACTGTAGTAAAGCTAGTGCTCACCAGGGAAGTCTGCTGCTAATCATGGTTTGCAGCCATTTTCCCGCATTTTTTATCCCGCAGACTTTCAGTCCGCATATCATTATCCCGCAAGGTCATTGACCTCGCATACCATTATCCCGCATTTTTTCAAAACGCATGTGCATTTATCGCGCATGCCTTTACAAAGAATTACGTTTTAAAGGCATGTATTGTAAATGCATTTGCGTTGTGAAAACCACGATGACGAGAGAGGTAAGTGGGTTTGTGTTAATTTTTTCGTGGGTTAGTGATTGTGTAGTGTAGTGTAGTGTTGTGTAGTGTAGTGTTGTGTTAGTATAGTGTAGAGTTGTGGTGGTTGTTTAGTGTAGGGTCATGCTGGGGGTAGTGTTTTAGGGTTTAGGGTTGTGTTGTAGTGTTTGCGTAGTGTAGGGTCATGCTGGGGGTAGTGTTTTAGGGTAGTGTTGTAGTGTTTGCGTAGTGTAGGGTCATGCTGGGGGTAGTGTTTTAGGGTTTAGGGTTGTGTTGTAGTGTTTGCGTAGTGTAGGGTCATGCTGGGGCTAGTGTTTTAGGGTTTAGGGTAGTGTTGTAGTGTTTGCGTAGTGTAGGGTCATGCTGGGCGTGGTGTTTTAGGGTTTAGGATAGTGTTGTAGTGTTTGCGTAGTGTAGGGTCATGCTGGGGGTAGTGTTTTAGGGTTTTGGGTAGTGTTGTAGTGTTTGCGTAGTGTAGGGTGATGCTGGGGTGTAGTATTTTAGGGTTTAGGGTAGTGTTGTAGTGTTTGCGTAGTGTAGGGTCATGCTGGGGGTAGTGTTTTAGGGTTTTGGGTAATGTTGTAGTGTTTGCGTAGTGTAGGGTCATGCTGGGGGTAGTGTTTTAGGGTTTTGGGTAGTGTTGTAGTGTTTGCGTAGTGTAGGGTCATGCTGGGGTGTAGTGTTTTAGGGTTTTGGGTAGTGTTGTAGTGTTTGTGTAGTGTAGGGTCATGCTGGGGGTAGTGTTTTAGGGTTTTGGGTAGTGTTGTAGTGTTTGCGTAGTGTAGGGTCATGCTGGGGGTAGTGTTTTAGGGTTTTGGGTAGTGTTGTAGTGTTTGCGTAGTGTAGGGTCATGCTGGGGGGTAGTGTTTTAGGGTTTTGGGTAGTGTTGTAGTGTTTGCGTAGTGTAGGGTCATGCTGGGGGTAGTGTTTTAGGGTTTAGGGTAGTGTTGTAGTGTTTGCGTAGTGTAGGGTCATGCTGGGGGTAGTGTTTTAGGGTTTAGGGTAGTGTTGTAGTGTTTGCGTAGTGCAGGGTCATGCTGGGAGTAGTGTTTTAGGGTTTAGGGTAGTGTTGTAGTGTTTGCGTAGTGTAGGGTCATGCTGGGGGTAGTGTTTTAGGGTTTAGGGTAGTGTTGTAGTGTTTGCGTAGTGTAGGGTCATGCTGGGGGTAGTGTTTTAGGGTTTAGGGTAGTGTTGTAGTGTTTGCGTAGTGCAGGGTCATGCTGGGAGTTGTGTTTTAGGGTTTAGGGTAGTGTTGTAGTGTTTGCGTAGTGTAGGGTCATGCTGGGGGTAGTGTTTTAGGGTTTAGGGTAGTGTTGTAGTGTTTGCGTAGTGTAGGGTCATGCTGGGGGTAGTGTTTTAGGGTTTAGGGTAGTGTTGTAGTGTTTGCGTAGTGTGGGGTCATGCTGGGGTGTAGTGTTTTAGGGTTTTGGGTAGTGTTGTAGTGTTTGCGTAGTGTAGGGTCATGCTGGGGGTAGTGTTTTAGGGTTTAGGGTAGTGTTGTAGTGTTTGCGTAGTGTAGGGTCATGCTGGAGGTAGTGTTTTAGGGTTTAGGGTTGTGTTGTAGTGTTTGCGTAGTGTAGGGTCATGCTGGGGGTAGTGTTTTAGGGTTTATGGTTGTGTTGTAGTGTTTGTGTAGTGTAGGGTCATGCTGGGGGTAGTGTTTTAGGGTTTAGGGTAGTGTTGTAGTGTTTGCGTAGTGTAGGGTCATGCTGGGGTGTAGTGTTTTAGGGTTTTGGGTAGTGTTGTAGTGTTTGCGTAGTGTAGGGTCATGCTGGGGGTAGTGTTTTAGGGTTTAGGGTAGTGTTGTAGTGTTTGTGTAGTGTAGGGTCATGCTGGGGGTAGTGTTTTAGGGTTTAGGGTAGTGTTGTACTGTTTGTGTAGTGTAGGGTCATGCTGGGGGTAGTGTTTTAGGGTTTAGGGTAGTTTAGTTGTTTAGTGTATGCTAAAGGCATATTCGTTCTAAAAATGTTCGTTATTTTAATTTGCGGCCTAATAGTACATGCGGGATTTTTTTTGCGGACTGATGGTATGCGGGATTTCGTCATATATTCGCTAATCATACTTTCTATGGCAAAATGAACCCCCTCATTTTGTTCCTTTTTAAATTATATGTTTTAAGAGTTACCACTTTATTCCAATCAAGATGGCTTCAGGTGTGCCATACCTTTGTAATAAGTAGGACTGTTAGCACTCTAGTTGTTCTTTAGAACACTCTGGGACATTCTGTCATTGGGCTATAGTTGGGCTACATCTGGCTGATATTTGGGCTACATTTGTTTTTTTTTGTCTCTGGTGGCCATCTTTGGGCTACATTGGGCTACATTGGGCTACATTGGGCTACATTGGGCTACATTTGGGCTCCATCATATATATAGCCCAATGTAGCCCAATATATATTTTTCAAAGTTAATTTTCGTAAAAACCACTGGAGCCTATATCTTGAGACATAGCAAAGGCACATCGGGCTACCAGTCCCTACAATTTTGCCAAGTTTGGTGTAAATCCATTTAGCCGTTCAGGCTAAAAGTGAGGCCAACCGCCCTATGGAAAATTGCATGGGAAAAACACGTTTTGGGACCCCCCTTTTTTCTCGGCCCCCCCTTAACGAAACCCCCCCATATTTTCAGGGACTGCTCAGAAACAAAATGTTCCATTTTCCTGAAAATTTCAGCCAATTCTGTCCTCAAACGCCAAAGTTATTCGACATAGAATTTTCAAAAATCCCATAGGAAAAAAGATCCTAACTATATATACCTACTGGCTATCGCCAGTAGGTAATATATATATATATATATATATATATATATATATATATATATATATATATATATATATATATATATATATATATATATATATATATATATATATATATATATATATATATATATATATATATATATATATATATATATATATATATATATTCACTGAAAAAAACATAGGTTATAGACCATATATAGTTAGGGATTTGCATTTACAAAACCTTATTTTACTCGCATAAAACCATTGAAATTCGCATATATAGTTAGTTGCGCTAACTATATATCGCGCACCCGCAATCTACTGCTGATGATGTCACATATTACATCATTCATGACATGGTCAGTGACATCACTGATCACATCACTGATGACATCTCAAATGTCATCACTGATGACATCACTGATGACATCTCATTTGACATCACTGATCACATCACTGATGACATCATTCATGTGATTATACGATGAACCTCTTCAGACTCTGATATAACCTTAGATACACTCAGTGTAAACAGACACTCACAGACTCACTCATCCATGGAGTTACTCACACACCTAGTCAGTCATGCAAAGAACCAATCACACCTCCATTTCCTCAACTATACAGTTATACACACCTTACTTATTCGAACATATACTAACACATATTTACTCTTTTATACAATCCCTGATACAAGTTCACAATGATCCATACAGCCACTCACACATTCACTGGCTCTTATGCACAGTAATTTATATATGTGAACTTTCACATGTACTGTGTTTTACATATGTACTTACTTTGACATGTAGCACTGAGATATCCATTCACTCACCAATACACTCGTACACAGTCAACCACCCATACAGCTGTTTCCACATGCAGTTTTGAACCCATAGATCTAGTGAATCAACTGCTCACACATCTATGCACAGAGTCACACACCTCCCAGCCACCCCCACACACACACTCACTCTCCCATACAAATACTTGGGCAACCAATCAATAACCCATACCGTTACTCATATAGCTACTGATCAACACATGCAGCAGTTCATAGAACAACAGATATAATGATGCACAAATTAAGATAGTTTAGTCACTAACTCATGCACTCAGTGAGACACATTTAATCACTCTCTCATACAGTCAGTCATGCACCTACTAAATCCTTCATCCAGACACTTATACATCCACTCATTCTTCAATATGTAAGACATATTTTAACTTTACAGAAACAGCTAATACATAACTCATCTACCAGAGTTTGGCAGAATTGGCCTTCGGTTCTTGTAATTTTTTTTCAGTATAATGCATAACCTACGCATTTTGTCCTGGAACACTAATGGTCTTCGGACTTCTCCAAGAAGAAATAACATTATGCAATATCTACGAGATTCTGCTGCGCAAGTATTAGTGCTCCACGAGACACATTAGGCAGAAACCGAAATGCAAAACTTGTTGAGCAAGAATAGATGGATTTCGGTGTTGTTACATCACAAACTTCACATATCAGGGGGGTGGCCATTCTTTTTAAAAAATCTATTAGGGCAAGGCTAGTCTCTAGACAGGTAAACCCGTATGGCCGATGGGCAATAGCTTCAGTTATTATTTTGGGTTCACCATTTACGATAGTAGGATACTACGGTCCAAACCAGGACGATCCATCAGTCTTGGTCACACTTTTTTCGCAACTATATCTATTTCCAGAGCCGGTTATTTTAACAGGCGATTACAATATAGTCTTGGATCCAATACTGGACAAGTCATCTTCCAATAGGGCTATAACTTTATTTAAGACTAGGATCTTTCTGTTAAATAACATGAAAGCATTGAACTATAATGACATCTGGAGGACACTTCATGGGTCTCAAAGGGGGGCCACATTTAAGAACTACAAATTTCACCACCAGTCTCGGATTGACTTCATTTTGATTAGCCATATTTTGGTTAAACAGGTAAAATCAGTCTCTCATTTACCTTTTCATCTCTCTGACCATACAGCCATCCTTCTTGAGCATGAGGTAGCATCCAGGCCCTCTCTAAGAAACTGGTCCTTTGACAGATCAATACTCGTCTCTCCCGACATCCTAGTGGCATTAAATCATGAAGTTAAGTCCTTCTGGGAGATCAACCAGGAGTCTGCCCCACCTGGGACTACCTGGGACGCATTCAAAGCTACTTTAAGGGGTTATCTAACCAACATATCGGCATACAAAAACAAGACCTATAGGGAGGCAGTAGCCTCTCTTGAATTGGAGATAGCAGGACTTCAAGAAGAGATTGACACGAACCCAGTACCATCAGGGTCCCCATTAGTGGAGTTGCAAGACAGATTAACGGTCTTAAAAGGAGATCTCTCCTCAGTTCTGAGTGCACGGGTTTTAGAGAGATAGGAGGCTAGCAAATTGGCCCATTTTGAATATGGGGAAGGTGCGGGCAAGCTCCTTGCCTGGAAGTCGAAGACAGATAGGGTCCGAAACAATATTAGTTCTATCAGCAAGGATGGAGTATTACACTCTACAGATGAGGGAATTAGTGGAGCTTTTAGAAGTTTCTTCAGTGAAATATATCACAAGGATAAGAATGTACAATCCAGCCAAGCAAGGGATTGGTTATCTGGGATTGCTCTTCCGGTTTTAAACTTAGAACAAAGGAATGCCTTAGATGGCCCCATCACACTGGAGGTAGTAAGTTCTGCCATCTTGAAAAGTAAAAAAGGCAAGGCCGCAGGACCCAATGGGTTACCTTCCGAAATATATAAAGTAATCTGTCCTACAACTCTTTCTTACTTAACAAACTTGTTTAACAGTATCCTACTAGAAGGTGCCTTACCTCCTGCCTCTTGGGATAGGGCATCTATAACTCTGATTTTAAAACAGGGCAAACCTGCAACTAACTGCGGGTCATATAGGCCAATTTCAATTCTTAGCACAGATTATAAAATCTTTGCATCTGTGCTTGCAAATAGATTGGGTGGGGTAGCAAACCACATTCTACATTTGGACCAGAAGGGATTCGTAAAGGAAAGGCAACTCTTCGAACTGACTTACGACCTTATTGGCGCAAAAGATATGGCCACATTAGCATCACTTCCCTTAGCAGTTTTTACTCTTGATGCTACAAAAGCTTTTGATAGGGTAAACTGGGTGTACCTAGAGGAAGTCTTGAAAAAGATTAATCTAGGAGATAATTTTAGGCGAGCAGTAAAGTTACTATATAAAAACCCTTCTGCCTCATTATTGGTCAACGGGGAACTTATTGAGCCATTTAACATTACACGAGGAACCCGTCAAGGGTGTCCCCTCTCCCCACTTTTATTTGATTTATATATTGAACCTTTTGCCCAACTAATCCGTGACAATACTAATATAAAACCTTTTATTTTTGAAGGATGGGAGCGGAAAGTCGCACTATATGCGGATGACGTTCTTATTTTTTCATCTGACTTGAGCTCGGCATTTTCTACTGTTTTATCTATTGCAGAAGAGTTTGGGGCAAAATCCGGTTACGAAGTGAATGCATCCAAAACCGATATTATGGTCTGGAATCATCCCGCACCGGCCGTAGGGGTACAGCCTAGTTCTACCCTCAGGTATCTCGGGTTAAATATCTATACTGACATTAATAAGATCGTCCCTTTAAATTTTGCTCTTGTGGCTAAGGAGGCTCGAAGATCGATGAGATTATGGTCCGCTCTCCCTATTTCCCTGATAGGCAGGTCTAACCTGGTTAAAATGACCATTTTACCCAAGAATATGTTTTTGTTTAATACTATCCCTCTCTTTTTTGATCCATTTTTGACTGCCAAACTCCAAACCGAAATAAATAGATTCATATGGAATAGTCATACGCCTAGGTTATCTTGGAAGAAGATAAGACGTCGTCGAGAAAAAGGGGGCCTTGCAGCACCGGATCTGCAGTTTTATAGATGGGCCTTTCAACTTTCCCACATCAGGATGCTTTTAAAGACCCCTAATAATGTAGGGTGCGGGAAATTATTTGCAGCACTTCTTAAAGGGGAAAAAATTGGGCCAACAAACTTTTTGTTAAAATTTGGCGACCCTAAGTACTTTAAGAAGGTTAAGCTAAAGGTTTTGATGGATTTTGCCAGAACATGGGCTAATTTGAGACGTACACTCAAACTAGACTACTATCTTAGTAGGGCCCCATTATGGGACTCTCCAGGTGCGCCGTCTTGGCTTTTGGACAGCCTAGCTCTCTCAGTCACAGAGGCCGGGCTTACATCTTGGGGGGACCTGTTTGCTGAAGGAGTTTTACTCTCATGGGAGACCCTGAGTTCAATATTAGGAATTTGTTTCTTATGCTTTAAATACCTTCAAATTCAATTCAGAGTTGGTCTCAGGCTTATAGTCAAGGCAGGGGTAGGTTTAAAATAGGCGCGGACAGCAATCTAGTAACTCATCTGATTGACAAACCACCTTTCAAAAAAGAGATTACATTTTGGTACAACCTTATACTAGACGAGACTGATGGCGAATTCCTGCTCCCCCACTCGCTCTGGGAAACATATATCACCAACACTGATGTGGAGGGTTTGTGGCTAAAATCATTTAAGATTCTGGGGGAGATTGTGAAACCTTCCTGGCTCCGTCGTAACCACTTGTTTACACTGCACAGAGTGTACTACTCTCCACTGCGTTTATCAAAGTTCCCCAATAATGCACAGGTGGCCTGCCCTAGATGTGGTCTGGTAGCAGCATCAGATGTTCATATGTTTGTGAGTGTTCATTTATAACATTATTTTGGATTGAAATCTGCGCTTCCCTCTCGTCAGCAATAGGTTCGCAAGTCAGTCCCAGCCCCATGCTAGTCTTCTTTGGTATTATACCTGAGCTTGATGGCATAAGTAAAAAGTTGGTCTTTTATAGCTGTTTGTTGGCTAGAAGAGAAATTTGTAGACGGTGGAAAGATAAGACACCTCCTCTCTTTACCGATTGGCATGCAGCTATGTTACAGATGTCCAAATTGGACATGGCCAGAGCGGGTAATCAACATAAGAGGAGATTTTGGCTACTTTTGAACTGGTAATCATAGACCAGAACATCATGGGTTTTTTTTTTCCCCCCATGTCCTATGATTGTGCTGCCTTGAAGGGTCGTCTCTCTTGATCCCCTTTTGCTATACATACCCTACACGTGCGACTTTTGTTACGAAATGGGTTGTATATAGCAGTATGCTAGCCCTGCTGGTACCATCTGATGATGATTTAGTTGTGGATGCTTGGCACTGCGGGATACTCCGGTAGGAACCATTAAAATCCCCCCCAGTTAATCTGGGTCAGTGTCCCAGTCATCTCCTCTAATTGTTCGTTACTATATGGTCACAAAGGGCGAATATGAGGACAAATAAAAAAATAAAAATAAAAAAATATATATATATATTTTTAAAACACTCCCCACCCTTATCCCCTATAAACCCTACATCCCGCTCCTAATAATTTAAATTAATTTTAAATATCTAATTTCAAATTCATATTTCTATTTAATTATTTTACGAAATATTAAATTCTCAATATATATTTTTAAAACACTCCCCACCCATATCCTCTATAAACCCAACATCCCGCTCCTAAAAATATATAATACATTATAAAACTCTTTAATTTTATTATAAACTATTATAGCTAAAATATTAAACATTTCTAATTTAACAAAAATTAAACAAACATATTTTAACATGTCGATATTTTGACTTTTCGATATTTTATACATCGATATTTCTTATCTCGACATTACTTTACTCAATAATATGTACAATAGATAAAAATCGATATTTTTTACTACGATATTTACATCATCGACATTTCTCACCTTCGATTTTTGAAACTCGATATTAGTGCAAGTCGACATAAGAAACTCAATATTTTGACTGTGTACCCACCCTTAGACCCAGCAGCATTTGTGAGGAATCCCTTCACATTATTACTCTAAGAAATGTTCTGGGTTAGTCAGTGTGGATGAAATTACCAAAAAGCAGAAATTAAAGCCTGATGCCTAGAACAATCAAGTTTTCGGATAGGGGCAATACTAATATCATATATATATATATTCACTGAAAAAACCATAGGTTAGAGACCATATATAGTTAGCTGGACATTTTATTGACATAAAACCAATGAAATTCCATATATAGTTAGTTGCACTAACTATATATCGCGCACCCGCAATCCACTGTTGATGATGTCACATATTACATCATTCATGACATGGTCAGTGACATCACTGATGACATCACTGATGACATCTCAAATGACATCACTGATGACATCACTGATGACATCTCAAATGACATCACTGATGACATCATCTAGTGTCTGTGTGTTTTTGTAAAGTTTAAATATGTTTTACATATTGAAGAATGAGTGGATGTATGGAAGACTGAGTGTGTGTGTGGCTGGCTGGGAGGTGTGTGACTTTGTGCATATCAATGTGTACTTGTATCAGTGATTGTATAAGAGAGTAAGTATGTGTTAGTATATGTGTGAAAAGTATGGTGTTCTGTGTTTAACTGTATAGATGAGGAAATCGAAGTGTGATTGATTCTTCACAGGACTGACTAGGTGTATGAGTGCATATGATAGTGTTGTAATAATGAGTGACTGTATGTATGAGTGATTGTATGGGTGAATGAGTGAATGTGTGTGTAGACGTAGGAATCAGTGAGTGCGTATGTAGTAACTGGTATTGGTGTGTCATGATGTCATCAGTGATGTCATTTGAGATGTCATCAGTGATGTCATTTGAGATGTCATCAGTGATGTCATCAGTGATGTCACTGAAGTATGGTGTTCTGTGTTTAACTGTATAGATGAGGAAATGGAAGTGTGATTGATTCTTTACAGGACTGACTAGGTGTGTGAGTAACTCCATGGATGAGTGGCAGTGTGTGAGTGTCTGCATAGGTGTATGAGTGCATATGATAGTGTTGTAATAATGAGTGACTGTATGTATGAGTGAATGTATGGGTGAATGAGTGAATGTGTGTGTAGACGTAGGAATCAGTGAGTGCGTATGTAGTAACTGGTATTGGTGTGTCATGATGTCATCAGTGATGTCATTTGAGATGTCATCAGTGATGTCATCAGTGATGTCATTTGAGATGTCATCAGTGATGTCATCAGTGATGTCACTGACCATGTCATGAATGATGTAATATGTGACATCATCAGCAGTGGATTGCGGGTGCGCGATATATAGTTAGTGCAACTAACTATATATGGAATTTCATTGGTTTTATGTCAATAAAATGTCCAGCTAACTATATATGGTCTCTAACCTATGGTTTTTTCAGTGAATTTTCAAGGTTTTGTAAATGCAAATTCCTAACTATATATGGTCTATAACCTATGGTTTTTTCAGTGAATTTCATTGTTTTTTTAAAAGCTAATATCTATAGCTGTAAAATATATTCTTTATTACGTGACGTATCACGTAGCCACGTGAGACGCCTCATGACGCGTCGCATAACCGTGACGTATCGGCTCTGCAGCGCAAACAAAACCCGTAACGTAAGCGTGCCGGAGCACGCTTACAGATATATATATTTTTTTTAACCTTAATTAGACAAAATCCACACGTGCACATATCTTGAGGCCTTGCAAAGGCACATCAAACAAACAGTCCCTACAATTTTGCCAAGTTTGCTGGAAATCTATTCCCTTAAATTTTTTTTTACTGTTTCTCTTGGTTTTCCCCTTGTTACGCTTACCGGGACGCTACTCGGTACGCGAACCGGACGCTCCAAAAACACAAGATGGCGGACTCCCGTTACGCTGCCGGTTAGCTGCCCGGTTCGCGTACCGGGAAGCGCCTCTACCGCGAAAAATCGCGGGGGACTTTAATATCCCCCTCATCAATCCTAGGGGGTCAGGAGGGGTTTACCTTGCCCCCTTTCCTTCATTTCCCCCTTCTTTTTTCACCACATCTTGTCTCTCGATCGTACCGAGAGACAAGATGGCGGCCGCTCCGGACTGTTTAGAATGTTGACAGACACCGGAGAGCCAATCAGCTTCGCTTCGCGAAGTTCCGTTACGCATCAGGTACGCGAACCGGGGCGCTAACCGGAGCGCTGTCACAGATATATATATTTTTTTAAACGTTAATTTCTCAAAATCCACTGGAGCACATATATTGAGACATAGCAACGGCACGTCGGGCAAACCATATCTACAATTTTGCCAAGTTTCATGTAAATCTATTCAGCCGTTCGAGCTAAAAGTGAGTCCAACCGCCCTATGGAAAAATGAATGGGAAAAACGCGTTTTGGGACCCCCCTTTTTTCTCGGCCCCCCCTTGACGAAACCCCCCCAGATTTTCAGGGGCTGCTCAGAAACAAAATATGCCATTTTCCTGAACATTTCAGCCAATTCCGTCCACAAACGCCAAAGTTATTAGACATAGAATTTTCAGAAATCCCATAGAGAAAAAATCCTAACTATATATACCCACTGGCTATCGCCAGTAGGTAATATACATATATAAACATATATAATCTGCATATCTATATAAATATAAATGCATGCATACATATACATATATGCATACATATGCATGTTATTTACATGAAAGTTTTAAAAACACTAATAAAAGCAAAGCTAAAAAGCCACCTCATTACAAACAGAATGGCTTTAACTTAAACGAGGGCGAGATCTATTGCATTTTCAATGCTTGTTTACTTTGGTTCTATCAAGAAGGCATTCAGATGTGTCACACATTTGCCATAAATTCTGAATGTTAGCACTCTAGTTGCTCATTAGATCACTGTAGTAAAGCTAGTGCTCACCAGGGAAGTCTGCTGCTAATCATGGTTTGCAGCCATTTTCCCGCATTTTTTATCCCGCAGACTTTCAGTCCGCATATCATTATCCCGCAAGGTCATTGACCTCGCATACCATTATCCCGCATTTTTTCAAAACGCATGTGCATTTATCGCGCATGCCTTTACAAAGAATTACGTTTTAAAGGCATGTATTGTAAATGCATTTGCGTTGTGAAAACCACGATGACGAGAGAGGTAAGTGGGTTTGTGTTAATTTTTTCGTGGGTTAGTGATTGTGTAGTGTAGTGTAGTGTTGTGTAGTGTAGTGTTGTGTTAGTATAGTGTAGAGTTGTGGTGGTTGTTTAGTGTAGGGTCATGCTGGGGGTAGTGTTTTAGGGTTTAGGGTTGTGTTGTAGTGTTTGCGTAGTGTAGGGTCATGCTGGGGGTAGTGTTTTAGGGTAGTGTTGTAGTGTTTGCGTAGTGTAGGGTCATGCTGGGGGTAGTGTTTTAGGGTTTAGGGTTGTGTTGTAGTGTTTGCGTAGTGTAGGGTCATGCTGGGGCTAGTGTTTTAGGGTTTAGGGTAGTGTTGTAGTGTTTGCGTAGTGTAGGGTCATGCTGGGCGTAGTGTTTTAGGGTTTAGGATAGTGTTGTAGTGTTTGCGTAGTGTAGGGTCATGCTGGGGGTAGTGTTTTAGGGTTTTGGGTAGTGTTGTAGTGTTTGCGTAGTGTAGGGTGATGCTGGGGTGTAGTATTTTAGGGTTTAGGGTAGTGTTGTAGTGTTTGCGTAGTGTAGGGTCATGCTGGGGGTAGTGTTTTAGGGTTTTGGGTAATGTTGTAGTGTTTGCGTAGTGTAGGGTCATGCTGGGGGTAGTGTTTTAGGGTTTTGGGTAGTGTTGTAGTGTTTGCGTAGTGTAGGGTCATGCTGGGGTGTAGTGTTTTAGGGTTTTGGGTAGTGTTGTAGTGTTTGTGTAGTGTAGGGTCATGCTGGGGGTAGTGTTTTAGGGTTTTGGGTAGTGTTGTAGTGTTTGCGTAGTGTAGGGTCATGCTGGGGGTAGTGTTTTAGGGTTTTGGGTAGTGTTGTAGTGTTTGCGTAGTGTAGGGTCATGCTGGGGGTAGTGTTTTAGGGTTTAGGGTAGTGTTGTAGTGTTTGCGTAGTGTAGGGTCATGCTGGGGGTAGTGTTTTAGGGTTTAGGGTAGTGTTGTAGTGTTTGCGTAGTGCAGGGTCATGCTGGGGGTAGTGTTTTAGGGTTTAGGGTAGTGTTGTAGTGTTTGCGTAGTGTAGGGTCATGCTGGGGGTAGTGTTTTAGGGTTTAGGGTAGTGTTGTAGTGTTTGCGTAGTGCAGGGTCATGCTGGGAGTTGTGTTTTAGGGTTTAGGGTAGTGTTGTAGTGTTTGCGTAGTGCAGGGTCATGCTGGGGGTAGTGTTTTAGGGTTTAGGGTAGTGTTGTAGTGTTTGCGTAGTGTAGGGTCATGCTGGGGGTAGTGTTTTAGGGTTTAGGGTAGTGTTGTAGTGTTTGCGTAGTGTGGGGTCATGCTGGGGTGTAGTGTTTTAGGGTTTTGGGTAGTGTTGTAGTGTTTGCGTAGTGTAGGGTCATGCTGGGGGTAGTGTTTTAGGGTTTAGGGTAGTGTTGTAGTGTTTGCGTAGTGTAGGGTCATGCTGGAGGTAGTGTTTTAGGGTTGTGTTGTAGTGTTTGCGTAGTGTAGGGTCATGCTGGGGGTAGTGTTTTAGGGTTTAGGGTTGTGTTGTAGTGTTTGTGTAGTGTAGGGTCATGCTGGGGGTAGTGTTTTAGGGTTTAGGGTAGTGTTGTAGTGTTTGCGTAGTGTAGGGTCATGCTGGGGTGTAGTGTTTTAGGGTTTTGGGTAGTGTTGTAGTGTTTGCGTAGTGTAGGGTCATGCTGGGGGTAGTGTTTTAGGGTTTAGGGTAGTGTTGTAGTGTTTGTGTAGTGTAGGGTCATGCTGGGGGTAGTGTTTTAGGGTTTAGGGTAGTGTTGTACTGTTTGTGTAGTGTAGGGTCATGCTGGGGGTAGTGTTTTAGGGTTTAGGGTAGTTTAGTTGTTTAGTGTATGCCAAAGGCATATTCGTTCTAAAAGTTTTCGTTATTTTAATTTGCGGCCTAATAGTACATGCGGGATTTTTTTTGCGGACTGATGGTATGCGGGATTTCGTCATATATTCGCTAATCATACTTTCTATGGCAAAATGAACCCCCTCATTTTGTTCCTTTTTAAATTATATGTTTTAAGAGTTACCACTTTATTCCAATCAAGATGGCTTCAGGTGTGCCATACCTTTGTAATAAGTAGGACTGTTAGCACTCTAGTTGTTCTTTAGAACACTCTGGGACATTCTGTCATTGGGCTATAGTTGGGCTACATCTGGCTGATATTTGGGCTACATTTGTTTTTTTTTGTCTCTGGTGGCCATCTTTGGGCTACATTGGGCTACATTGGGCTACATTGGGCTACATTGGGCTACATTTGGGCTCCAACATATATATAGCCCAATGTAGCCCAATATATATTTTTCAAAGTTAATTTTCGTAAAAACCACTGGAGCCTATATCTTGAGACATAGCAAAGGCACATCGGGCTACCAGTCCCTACAATTTTGCCAAGTTTGGTGTAAATCCATTCAGCCGTTCAGGCTAAAAGTGAGGCCAACCGCCCTATGGAAAATTGCATGGGAAAAACACGTTTTGGGACCCCCCTTTTTTCTCGGCCCCCCCTTAACGAAACCCCCCCAAATTTTCAGGGACTGCTCAGAAACAAAATGTTCCATTTTCCTGAAAATTTCAGCCAATTCTGTCCTCAAACGCCAAAGTTATTCGACATAGAATTTTCAAAAATCCCATAGGAAAAAAATCCTAACTATATATACCTACTGGCTATCGCCAGTAGGTAATATATATATATATATATATATATATATATAT
Organism: Lissotriton vulgaris; assembly: GCF_964263255.1. NCBI lineage: Eukaryota > Metazoa > Chordata > Amphibia > Caudata > Salamandridae > Lissotriton > Lissotriton vulgaris. The sequence goes on along the minus strand of NW_028253867.1, from coordinate 149,256 downwards.
ATATATATATATATATATATATATATATATATATATATATATATATATATATATATATATATTACCTACTGGCGGTCGCCAGTAGGTAGTTATAGTTAGGATAATTTTCAATGTTAAATCTCAACATTCTATTTTGAATAACTTTGGCGCCGGTTGACGAATCTGCCTGAAATTTTCAGGAAAATGGTCTCATGGCGGTCCGGTCCTTCCCTGAAAGTTTGGGGGGGATTCGTCAAGCGGGGGCCGAGATAAAAGGGGGGTCCCAAAACGCGTTTTCCCCATGTTAATTTCCATAGGGCGGTCGATTTCACTTTTAGCCCGAACGGCTGAATGGATTTCCACCAAACTTGGCAAAATTGTAGGGACTGGTAGCCCGATGTGCCTTTGCTATGTCTCAAGATATGTGCTCCAGTGGATTTTGAGTAATTAAGGTTCAAAAAAATATATATATCTATAGCAGCGCACCGGTACGCGCACGGGTGCGCGTACCGTGCGCGCCACGCGACTTGCGCGAGGAAAGCTGATTGGCTCTCGGGTGTCTGTAAACATTCTAAACAGTCCGGAGCGGCCGCCATCTTGTGTCTCGGTAAAATCGAGACACAAGAGGTGGCCAAAACAAAGAGGGAAATGAACATAAGGGGGCAGAGTAGACCCCCCCTGACCCCCTAGGTTTGATGTGGGGGCCATAAAAGGGCCCCGCAAGGCAAAAAAAAAAATTTTTTTTTTTTTGATTTTCGCGGGGGGAGCGCCCGGTACGCGCACGGGTACGCGTACCGGGGAGCGTACCATGGGAAAAAAGAATGACAGTTTTAAAAGTAGCTGTTTAGAAAAAAAAATGTTTAGTTGTTTTTTTTATACATACACATACATATATATAAATGCATATGCACATATATATATGCATATATGTCTATATGTGTGCGTGTAGAGAGAGGTAGAGAGGTAGAGGTGTAGAGGTAGAGAGGTAGAGAGGTAGCGGTAGAGAGGTAGAGATTAGTAGAGAGAGAAGAAGAGAGAGGTAGAGAGGTAGAGAGTAGAGAGTGAGTAATAGAGAGTAGAGAGTGAGTAGTAGAGAGTAGTAGAGAGCAGTAGAGAGAGTAGCAGAGTGAGTAGTAGAGAGTAGTAGAGTGAATAGTAGAGTGAGTAGTAGAGAGTAGTAGAGAGTGAGTAGTAGAGAGTAGTAGAGAGTAAGTAGTAGAGTGAGTAGTAGAGAGCAGTAGAGAGTGAGTAGTAGAGAGTAGGAGAGAGTAAGTAGTAGAGAGTAGTGGAGAATATTCCAAAGTTTGGCACAGCACCACTTTCACAATGAGTCCAATCAAATCATATCACTTAGAGTACTTATTGAAGCGCTGAATCTTGGTGTATATTCAAATGCTTTTATTTTCCTTAAGTTTATGTACCACAGCCAGCCGAAACGTTTCGTTCTGTACAACAGAACTTCTTCAGGGCGTTCTTATTTCCTTCAAGTTATGTCGGTATCCCGTTGTCATATAACTAGATATTTCTTCCAAATGTTAGACGAGACATAAGTATATTCTTATTAAAAGTGACTAGGTATCAATTTTACCCACACAATTCGGGCAGACTTGAGTAATTCATAGCATCCTCAAAGTCAGTCTTTCAAAAATTCCAAAGTATAGGACATGATAATCCAAATCCAAATGTTTCTCAAGAAAAGTCATTTACAATCGTTCGGAATATCGGTGTTTGGGCAGATATGATCCAGGGACCCCCAGTATGCAAGGGGAATTAGTCCCCCCTCTACAAACATGCACGGGGGCTGCGTTGCAGAGAGGTGTAAAAAGGGTTGTGGCTTCATTACACCTCTCTGCAATGCAGTCCCCTGGCGCATACTGGAGATTCCTGGTGGGCTTTCAGGTCTTATATAGTTAGGAATTAGCATTAAAAAAACCTTTGAAATTCACTGAAAAAACCAAAGGTTTCACACCAGTTATAGTTAGGAATTAGCATTTAAAAAACCTTTGAAATTCACTGAAAAAACCATAGGTTTCACACCAGTTATAGTTAGGAATTAGCATTTAAAAAACCTATTAAATTCACTGACAAAACCAGTTATAGTTAGCTGGAAATTTTACTGACATAAAACCATTGAAATTCCCACGTTATAGTTAGTTGGACTCACTATAACTTGCGCGCCTGCAATGCACTGCTGATGACGTCACATATTACATCACTCATGACATGGTCAGTGACATCACTCATGACATCACTGATGACACCATCCAGTGAATGTGTGTCTTTCTGAAAAATAAATTTGTTTTATATATGTATTTGTAAAGGTCGATGGAAGAATAAATGTTTAAATAAGTGTGTAAATGGATGTTTTTTTTAAAAAAAATTGGTTGGTTAACTGGCTTATTAAGTGTATCTTAGTGAATACATATATTAGCGAGTATTGTTTAAATATTTAAATGTTTGTATCAGTGTTTCTCTTTGTGTATAAGTGGCTGCAGGGGTTGGTGACTGACTCACTGTTTGTATGTGTTTTGAAGACAGAATATGTGCAGGACTGTATGGGTGGACGAGTGTGTATATGTGTGTGTTAGTGAGTGAATGACTGTCTCACTAGTGTCTTCATTACTAACGACATATGTTTTAATCTAGTATATGTGAGTATTGATGTATATAAGTGAGTATAGTATATATAGTGAGAGATTGTAGGAGTTCCTGTTTAAATAAGTATGTGTTTCTATAAGTGATTGTTTAAGAGAGTAAGTATGTGTAAGTTTCCTTAGAAGTAAGGTGGTAGTGTGTGTATAAATGTATATGCAAATAAATGGATGTTCAATAGTTTATGTGCATGTGTGAGTATGTGTGTGAGTAACTTTTGGATGACTGCTGATGTGTAACAGGATGTATAGGTGTATCACTACATATGATGAGTGAGTATATATATGAGTGACTATATAGAACTGTTGGTGAATGAGTGGATGAGTATATAGATGGTGGAATTACTGAATTGGTTGTTGTTACTGGTTTGGGTATCTCCATTTTTTTGAAAATGTTTGTTTCTATTTTTGAATATTTGTTTCAAGCGTTACATTACACTGAAATTAGGTCTGTCACTCTGTCACAAGGATGGTGTCATCAGTGATGTCATGAGTGATGTCACTGACCATGTCATGAGTGATGTAATATGTGACGTCATCAGCAGTGCATTGCAGGCGCGCAAGTTATAGTGAGTCCAACTAACTATAACGTGGGAATTTCAATGGTTTTATGTCAGTAAAATTTCCAGCTAACTATAACTGGTTTTGTCAGTGAATTTAATAGGTTTTTTAAATGCTAATTCCTAACTATAACTGGTGTGAAACCTATGGTTTTTTCAGTGAATATATATATATATATATATATATATATATATATATATATTCACTGAAAAAAACATAGGTTATAGACCATATATAGTTAGGGATTTGCATTTACAAAACCTTATTTTACTCGCATAAAACCATTGAAATTCGCATATATAGTTAGTTGCGCTAACTATATATCGCGCACCCGCAATCTACTGCTGATGATGTCACATATTACATCATTCATGACATGGTCAGTGACATCACTGATCACATCACTGATGACATCTCAAATGTCATCACTGATGACATCACTGATGACATCTCATTTGACATCACTGATCACATCACTGATGACATCATTCATGTGATTATACGATGAACCTCTTCAGACTCTGATATAACCTTAGATACACTCAGTGTAAACAGACACTCACAGACTCACTCATCCATGGAGTTACTCACACACCTAGTCAGTCATGCAAAGAACCAATCACACCTCCATTTCCTCAACTATACAGTTATACACACCTTACTTATTCGAACATATACTAACACATATTTACTCTTTTATACAATCCCTGATACAAGTTCACAATGATCCATACAGCCACTCACACATTCACTGGCTCTTATGCACAGTAATTTATATATGTGAACTTTCACATGTACTGTGTTTTACATATGTACTTACTTTGACATGTAGCACTGAGATATCCATTCACTCACCAATACACTCGTACACAGTCAACCACCCATACAGCTGTTTCCACATGCAGTTTTGAACCCATAGATCTAGTGAATCAACTGCTCACACATCTATGCACAGAGTCACACACCTCCCAGCCACCCCCACACACACACTCACTCTCCCATACAAATACTTGGGCAACCAATCAATAACCCATACCGTTACTCATATAGCTACTGATCAACACATGCAGCAGTTCATAGAACAACAGATATAATGATGCACAAATTAAGATAGTTTAGTCACTAACTCATGCACTCAGTGAGACACATTTAATCACTCTCTCATACAGTCAGTCATGCACCTACTAAATCCTTCATCCAGACACTTATACATCCACTCATTCTTCAATATGTAAGACATATTTTAACTTTACAGAAACAGCTAATACATAACTCATCTACCAGAGTTTGGCAGAATTGGCCTTCGGTTCTTGTAATTTTTTTTCAGTATAATGCATAACCTACGCATTTTGTCCTGGAACACTAATGGTCTTCGGACTTCTCCAAGAAGAAATAACATTATGCAATATCTACGAGATTCTGCTGCGCAAGTATTAGTGCTCCACGAGACACATTAGGCAGAAACCGAAATGCAAAACTTGTTGAGCAAGAATAGATGGATTTCGGTGTTGTTACATCACAAACTTCACATATCAGGGGGGTGGCCATTCTTTTTAAAAAATCTATTAGGGCAAGGCTAGTCTCTAGACAGGTAAACCCGTATGGCCGATGGGCAATAGCTTCAGTTATTATTTTGGGTTCACCATTTACGATAGTAGGATACTACGGTCCAAACCAGGACGATCCATCAGTCTTGGTCACACTTTTTTCGCAACTATATCTATTTCCAGAGCCGGTTATTTTAACAGGCGATTACAATATAGTCTTGGATCCAATACTGGACAAGTCATCTTCCAATAGGGCTATAACTTTATTTAAGACTAGGATCTTTCTGTTAAATAACATGAAAGCATTGAACTATAATGACATCTGGAGGACACTTCATGGGTCTCAAAGGGGGGCCACATTTAAGAACTACAAATTTCACCACCAGTCTCGGATTGACTTCATTTTGATTAGCCATATTTTGGTTAAACAGGTAAAATCAGTCTCTCATTTACCTTTTCATCTCTCTGACCATACAGCCATCCTTCTTGAGCATGAGGTAGCATCCAGGCCCTCTCTAAGAAACTGGTCCTTTGACAGATCAATACTCGTCTCTCCCGACATCCTAGTGGCATTAAATCATGAAGTTAAGTCCTTCTGGGAGATCAACCAGGAGTCTGCCCCACCTGGGACTACCTGGGACGCATTCAAAGCTACTTTAAGGGGTTATCTAACCAACATATCGGCATACAAAAACAAGACCTATAGGGAGGCAGTAGCCTCTCTTGAATTGGAGATAGCAGGACTTCAAGAAGAGATTGACACGAACCCAGTACCATCAGGGTCCCCATTAGTGGAGTTGCAAGACAGATTAACGGTCTTAAAAGGAGATCTCTCCTCAGTTCTGAGTGCACGGGTTTTAGAGAGATAGGAGGCTAGCAAATTGGCCCATTTTGAATATGGGGAAGGTGCGGGCAAGCTCCTTGCCTGGAAGTCGAAGACAGATAGGGTCCGAAACAATATTAGTTCTATCAGCAAGGATGGAGTATTACACTCTACAGATGAGGGAATTAGTGGAGCTTTTAGAAGTTTCTTCAGTGAAATATATCACAAGGATAAGAATGTACAATCCAGCCAAGCAAGGGATTGGTTATCTGGGATTGCTCTTCCGGTTTTAAACTTAGAACAAAGGAATGCCTTAGATGGCCCCATCACACTGGAGGTAGTAAGTTCTGCCATCTTGAAAAGTAAAAAAGGCAAGGCCGCAGGACCCAATGGGTTACCTTCCGAAATATATAAAGTAATTTGTCCTACAACTCTTTCTTACTTAACAAACTTGTTTAACAGTATCCTACTAGAAGGTGCCTTACCTCCTGCCTCTTGGGATAGGGCATCTATAACTCTGATTTTAAAACAGGGCAAACCTGCAACTAACTGCGGGTCATATAGGCCAATTTCAATTCTTAGCACAGATTATAAAATCTTTGCATCTGTGCTTGCAAATAGATTGGGTGGGGTAGCAAACCACATTCTACATTTGGACCAGAAGGGATTCGTAAAGGAAAGGCAACTCTTCGAACTGACTTACGACCTTATTGGCGCAATAGATATGGCCACATTAGCATCACTTCCCTTAGCAGTTTTTACTCTTGATGCTACAAAAGCTTTTGATAGGGTAAACTGGGTGTACCTAGAGGAAGTCTTGAAAAAGATTAATCTAGGAGATAATTTTAGGCGAGCAGTAAAGTTACTATATAAAAACCCTTCTGCCTCATTATTGGTCAACGGGGAACTTATTGAGCCATTTAACATTACACGAGGAACCCGTCAAGGGTGTCCCCTCTCCCCACTTTTATTTGATTTATATATTGAACCTTTTGCCCAACTAATCCGTGACAATACTAATATAAAACCTTTTATTTTTGAAGGATGGGAGCGGAAAGTCGCACTATATGCGGATGACGTTCTTATTTTTTCATCTGACTTGAGCTCGGCATTTTCTACTGTTTTATCTATTGCAGAAGAGTTTGGGGCAAAATCCGGTTACGAAGTGAATGCATCCAAAACCGATATTATGGTCTGGAATCATCCCGCACCGGCCGTAGGGGTACAGCCTAGTTCTACCCTCAGGTATCTCGGGTTAAATATCTATACTGACATTAATAAGATCGTCCCTTTAAATTTTGCTCTTGTGGCTAAGGAGGCTCGAAGATCGATGAGATTATGGTCCGCTCTCCCTATTTCCCTGATAGGCAGGTCTAACCTGGTTAAAATGACCATTTTACCCAAGAATATGTTTTTGTTTAATACTATCCCTCTCTTTTTTGATCCATTTTTGACTGCCAAACTCCAAACCGAAATAAATAGATTCATATGGAATAGTCATACGCCTAGGTTATCTTGGAAGAAAATAAGACGTCGTCGAGAAAAAGGGGGCCTTGCAGCACCGGATCTGCAGTTTTATGGATGGGCCTTTCAACTTTCCCACATCAGGATGCTTTTAAAGACCCCTAATAATGTAGGGTGCGGGAAATTATTTGCAGCACTTCTTAAAGGGGAAAAAATTGGGCCAACAAACTTTTTGTTAAAATTTGGCGACCCTAAGTACTTTAAGAAGGTTAAGCTAAAGGTTTTGATGGATTTTGCCAGAACATGGGCTAATTTGAGACGTACACTCAAACTAGACTACTATCTTAGTAGGGCCCCATTATGGGACTCTCCAGGTGCGCCGTCTTGGCTTTTGGACAGCCTAGCTCTCTCAGTCACAGAGGCCGGGCTTACATCTTGGGGGGACCTGTTTGCTGAAGGAGTTTTACTCTCATGGGAGACCCTGAGTTCAATATTAGGAATTTGTTTCTTATGCTTTAAATACCTTCAAATTCAATTCAGAGTTGGTCTCAGGCTTATAGTCAAGGCAGGGGTAGGTTTAAAATAGGCGCGGACAGCAATCTAGTAACTCATCTGATTGACAAACCACCTTTCAAAAAAGAGATTACATTTTGGTACAACCTTATACTAGACGAGACTGATGGCGAATTCCTGCTCCCCCACTCGCTCTGGGAAACATATATCACCAACACTGATGTGGAGGGTTTGTGGCTAAAATCATTTAAGATTCTGGGGGAGATTGTGAAACCTTCCTGGCTCCGTCGTAACCACTTGTTTACACTGCACAGAGTGTACTACTCTCCACTGCGTTTATCAAAGTTCCCCAATAATGCACAGGTGGCCTGCCCTAGATGTGGTCTGGTAGCAGCATCAGATGTTCATATGTTTGTGAGTGTTCATTTATAACATTATTTTGGATTGAAATCTGCGATTCCCTCTCGTCAGCAATAGGTTCGCAAGTCAGTCCCAGCCCCATGCTAGTCTTCTTTGGTATTATACCTGAGCTTGATGGCATAAGTAAAAAGTTGGTCTTTTATAGCTGTTTGTTGGCTAGAAGAGAAATTTGTAGACGGTGGAAAGATAAGACACCTCCTCTCTTTACCGATTGGCATGCAGCTATGTTACAGATGTCCAAATTGGACATGGCCAGAGCGGGTAATCAACATAAGAGGAGATTTTGGCTACTTTTGAACTGGTAATCATAGACCAGAACATCATGGGTTTTTTTTTTCCCCCCATGTCCTATGATTGTGCTGCCTTGAAGGGTCGTCTCTCTTGATCCCCTTTTGCTATACATACCCTACACGTGCGACTTTTGTTACGAAATGGGTTGTATATAGCAGTATGCTAGCCCTGCTGGTACCATCTGATGATGATTTAGTTGTGGATGCTTGGCACTGCGGGATACTCCGGTAGGAACCATTAAAATCCCCCCCAGTTAATCTGGGTCAGTGTCCCAGTCATCTCCTCTAATTGTTCGTTACTATATGGTCACAAAGGGCGAATATGAGGACAAATAAAAAAATTTAAAAAAAAATATATATATATATATATTTTTAAAACACTCCCCACCCTTATCCCCTATAAACCCTACATCCCGCTCCTAATAATTTAAATTAATTTTAAATATCTAATTTCAAATTCATATTTCTATTTAATTATTTTACGAAATATTAAATTCTCAATATATATTTTTAAAACACTCCCCACCCATATCCTCTATAAACCCAACATCCCGCTCCTAAAAATATATAATACATTATAAAACTCTTTAATTTTATTATAAACTATTATAGCTAAAATATTAAACATTTCTAATTTAACAAAAATTAAACAAACATATTTTAACATGTCGATATTTTGACTTTTCAATATTTTATACATCGATATTTCTTATCTCGACATTACTTTACTCAATAATATGTACAATAGATAAAAATCGATATTTTTTACTACGATATTTACATCATCGACATTTCTCACCTTCGATTTTTGAAACTCGATATTAGTGCAAGTCGACATAAGAAACTCAATATTTTGACTGTGTACCCACCCTTAGACCCAGCAGCATTTGTGAGGAATCCCTTCACATTATTACTCTAAGAAATGTTCTGGGTTAGTCAGTGTGGATGAAATTACCAAAAAGCAGAAATTAAAGCCTGATGCCTAGAACAATCAAGTTTTCGGATAGGGGCGATACTAATATCATATATATATATATATATTACCTACTGGCGGTCGCCAGTAGGTAGTTATAGTTAGGATTTTTTTCAATGTTAAATCTGAAAATTCTATTTGGAATAACTTTGGCGCCGGTTGACGAATCTGCCTGAAAATTTCCTCAAAATGGCCTCGCGGCGTTCCGGTCCTTCCCTGAAAGTTTGGGGGGGATTCGTCAAGCGGGGGCCGAGATAAAAGGGGGGTCCCAAAACGCATTTTCCCCATGTTAATTTCCATAGGGCGGTCGATTTCACTTTTAGCCCGAACGGCTGAATGGATTTCCACCAAACTTGGCAAAATTGTAGGGACTGGTAGCCCGATGTGCCTTTGCTATGTCTCAAGATATGTGCTCCAGTGGATTTTGAGTAATTAAGGTTCAAAAAAATATATATATCTATAGCCGCGCTCCGGTACGCGCACCGGTACGCGCACCGGGCGCTTACCGCGACTTGCGCGCAGAAAGCTGATTGGCTCTGGGATGTCTGTAAACATTCTAAACAGTCCGGAGCGGCCGCCATCTTGTGTCTCGGTAGGATCGAGACACGAGAGGTGGCCAAAACAAAGAGGGAAATGACCATAAGGGGGCAGAGTAGACCCCCCTTGACCCCCTAGGTTTGATGTGGGGGCCATAAAAGGGCCCCGCGGAGCAAAAAAAAAATAAAAAAAATTTTTGATTTTCGCGGGGTGAGCGCCCGGTACGCGCACCGGTACGCGCACCGGTAAGCGTACCGGGGAGCGTACCATGGGGAAAAAGAATGACAGTTTTAAAAGTAGCTGTTTAAAAAAAAAAATGTTTTGTTGTTTTTTTTATACATACACATACATATATATATAAATGCATATGCATATATATATATGCATATATGTGTATATGTGTGCGTGTAGAGAGAGGTAGAGAGGTAGAGGTGTAGAGGTAGAGAGGTAGAGAGGTAGCGGTAGAGAGGTAGAGATTAGTAGAGAGAGAAGAAGAGAGAGGTAGAGAGGTAGAGAGTAGAGAGTGAGTAATAGAGAGTAGAGAGTGAGTAGTAGAGAGTAGTAGAGAGCAGTAGAGAGAGTAGCAGAGAGTGAGTAGTAGAGAGTAGTAGAGTGAATAGTAGAGTGAGTAGTAGAGAGTAGTAGAGAGTGAGTAGTAGAGAGTGAGTAGTAGACAGTAGTAGAGAGTAAGTAGTAGAGTGAGTAGTAGAGAGCAGTAGAAAGTGAGTAGTAGAGAGTAGTAAAGAGTGAGTAGTAGAGAGTGAGTAGTAGAGAGTAGTAGAGAATGAGTAGCAGAGAGAATAGTAGTGAGTAGTAGAGAGTGAGTAGTAGAGTGAGTAGTAGAGACTAGTAGAGAGAGAGTAGTAGAGAGTGAGTAGTAGACAGTAGTAGAGAGTGAGAAGTAGAGAGTGAGTAGTAGAGAGTAGTAGTGAGTAGTAAAGAGTGAGTAGTAGAGAGAGTAGTAGAGAGTGAGTAGTAGAGAGTAGTAGATAGTGAGTAGTAGGGAGTAGTGAGTAGCGAGTAGTAGGGAGTGAGTAGTAGAGAGAGAGTAGGAGAGAGTAGTAGAGTAGTAGAGAATGAGTAGTAGACAGTGAGTATTTGAGAGTAGTGGAGTAGGAGAGAGTAAGTAGTAGAGAGTAGTGGAGAATATTCCAAAGTTTGGCACAGCACCACTTTCACAATGAGTCCAATCAAATCATATCACTTAGAGTCCTTATTGAAGCGCTGAATCTTGGTGTATATTCAAATGCTTTTATTTTCCTTAAGTTTATGTACCACAGCCAGCCGAAAGGTTTCGTTCTGTACAACAGAACTTCTTCAGGGCGTTCTTATTTCCTTCAAGTTATGTCGGTATCCAGTTGTCATATAACTAGATATTTCTTCCAAATGTTAGACGAGACATAAGTATATTCTTATTCAAAGTGACTAGGTATCAATTTTACCCACACAATTCGGGCAGACTTGAGTAATTTATAGCATCCTCAAAGTCAGTCTTTCAAAAATTCGAAAGTATAGGACATGATAATCCAAATCCAAATGTTTCTCAAGAAAAGTAATTTACAATCGTTCGGAATATCGGTGTTTGGGCAGATATGATCCAGGGACCCCCAGTATGCAAGGGGAATTAGTCCCCCCTCTACAAACGCGCCAGTGGCCTGCATTGCAGAGAGGTGTAACAAGGGTGTGGCCTCATTACACTTCTCTGCAATGCAGCTCCCTCGCGCATACTGGAGGCTCCTGGTGGACCAGTTGACCCCAGGGACCCCCAGTATGCAAGGGTATTTAGTTCCCCCTCTGCAAACGCGGCAGTGGGCTGCGTTGCAGAGAGGTGTAACAAGGGGCATAGTCTCATTACACCTCTGCAATGCAGCCCCTGGCGCATACTGGAGGTTCCAGGTGGGCTAATTGGTCCCCAGGGGCCCCCAGTATCCAAGGGGAATTAGTTCTCCCTCTTCAAACATGCACGGGGGCTGCGTTGCAGAGAGGTGTAAAAAGGGTTGTGGCTTCATTACACCTCTCTGCAATGCAGTCCCCTGGCGCATACTGGAGATTCCTGGTGGGCTTTCAGGTCTTATATAGTTAGGAATTAGCATTAAAAAAACCTTTGAAATTCACTGAAAAAACCATAGGTTTCACACCAGTTATAGTTAGGAATTAGCATTTAAAAAACCTTTGAAATTCACTGAAAAAACCATAGGTTTCACACCAGTTATAGTTAGGAATTAGCATTTAAAAAACCTATTAAATTCACTGACAAAACCATAGATTTCACACCATTTATAGTTAGCTGGAAATTTTACTGACATAAAACCATTGAAATTCCCACGTTATAGTTAGTTGGACTCACTATAACTTGCGCGCCTGTAATGCACTGCTGATGACGTCACATATTACATCACTCATGACATGGTCAGTGACATCACTCATGACATCACTGATGACACCATCCTTGTGACAGAGTGACAGACCTAATTTCAGTGTAATGTAACGCTTGAAACACATATTCAAAAATAGAAACAAACATTTTCAAAAAAATGGAGATACCCAAACCAGTAACAACAACCAATTCAGTAATTCCACCATCTATATACACATCCACTCATTCACCAACAGTTCTATATAGTCACTCATATATATACTCACTCATCATATGTAGTGATACACCTATACATCCTGTTACACATCAGCAGTCATCCAAAAGTTACTCACACACATACTCACACATGCAAATAAACTATTGAACATCCATTTATTTGCATATACATTTATACACACACTACCACCTTACTTCTACGGAAACTTACCCATACTTACTCTCTTAAACAATCACTTATAGAAACACATACTTATTTAAACAGGAACTCCTACAATCTCTCACTATATATATTATACTCACTTATATACATCAATACTCACATATACTAGATTAAAACATATGTCGTTACTAATGAAGACACTAGTGAGACAGTCATTCACTCACTAACACACACATATACACACTCATCCACCCATACAGTCCTGCACATATGCTGTCTTCAAAACACATACAAACAGTGAGTCAGTCACCAACCCCTGCAGCCACTTATACACAAAGAGAAACACTGATACAAACATTTACATATTTAAACAATACTCGCTAATATATGTATTCACTAAGATACACGTAATAAGCCAGTTACCCAACCAATTTTTTTTTAAAAAAACATCCATTTACACACTTATTTAAACATTTATTCTTCCATCGACCTTTACAAATACATATATAAAACAAATTTATTTTTCAGAAAGACACACATTCACTGGATGGTGTCATCAGTGATGTCATGAGTGATGTCACTGACCATGTCATGAGTGATGTAATATGTGACGTCATCAGCAGTGCATTACAGGCGCGCAAGTTATAGTGAGTCCAACTAACTATAACGTGGGAATTTCAATGGTTTTATGTCAGTAAAATTTCCAGCTAACTATAAATGGTGTGAAATCTATGGTTTTGTCAGTGAATTTAATAGGTTTTTTAAATGCTAATTCCTAACTATAACTGGTGTGAAACCTATGGTTTTTTCAGTGAATATATATATATATATATATATATATATATATTCACTGAAAAAAACATAGGTTTCAGACCAGTTATAGTTAGGAATTAGCATTTAAAAAACCTATTAAATTCACTGAAAAAAACGTAGGTTTCACACCAGTTATAGTTAGCTGGAAATTTTACTGACATAAAACCATTGAAATTCCCACGTTATAGTTAGTTGGACTCATATATAACTTGCGCGCCTGCAATGCACTGCTGATGACGTCACATATTACATCACTCATGACATGGTTTTTCAGTGAATTTAATAGGTTTCTTAAATGCTAATTCCTAACTATAACTGGTCTGAAACCTATGGTTTTTTCAGTGAATATATATATATATATATATATATATATATATATATATATATATATATATATATATATATATATATATATATATATATATATATATATATATATATATATATATATTCACTGAAAAAAACATTGGTTATAGGCCATATATAGTTAGGGATTTGCATTTACAAAACCTTATTTTACTCGCATAAAACCATTGAAATTCGCATATATAGTTAGTTGCGCTAACTATATATCGCGCACCCGCAATCTACTGCTGATGATGTCACATATTACATCATTCATGACATGGTCAGTGACATCACTGATCACATCACTGATGACATCTCAAATGTCATCACTGATGACATCACTGATGACATCTCATTTGACATCACTGATCACATCACTGATGACATCATTCATGTGATTATACGATGAACCTCTTCAGACTCTGATATAACCTTAGATACACTCAGTGTAAACAGACACTCACAGACTCACTCATCCATGGAGTTACTCACACACCTAGTCAGTCATGCAAAGAACCAATCACACCTCCATTTCCTCAACTATACAGTTATACACACCTTACTTATTCGAACATATACTAACACATATTTACTCTTTTATACAATCCCTGATACAAGTTCACAATGATCCATACAGCCACTCACACATTCACTGGCTCTTATGCACAGTAATTTATATATGTGAACTTTCACATGTACTGTGTTTTACATATGTACTTACTTTGACATGTAGCACTGAGATATCCATTCACTCACCAATACACTCGTACACAGTCAACCACCCATACAGCTGTTTCCACATGCAGTTTTGAACCCATAGATCTAGTGAATCAACTGCTCACACATCTATGCACAGAGTCACACACCTCCCAGCCACCCCCACACACACACTCACTCTCCCATACAAATACTTGGGCAACCAATCAATAACCCATACCGTTACTCATATAGCTACTGATCAACACATGCAGCAGTTCATAGAACAACAGATATAATGATGCACAAATTAAGATAGTTTAGTCACTAACTCATGCACTCAGTGAGACCTATTTAATCACTCTCTCATACAGTCAGTCATGCACCTACTAAATCCTTCATCCAGACACTTATACATCCACTCATTCTTCAATATGTAAGACATATTTTAACTTTACAGAAACAGACAGCCACTGGATGATGTCATCAGTGATGTCATCAGTGATGTCACTGACCATGTCATGAATGATGTAATATGTGACATCATCAGCAGTGGATTGCGGGTGCGCGATATATAGTTAGGCAACTAACTATATATGCGAATTTCAATGGTTTTATGCGAGTAAAATAAGGTTTTGTAAATGCAAATCCCTAACTATATATGGTCTATAACCTATGGTTTTTTCAGTGAATTTCATTGGTTTTTTAAAAGCTGTAACATATGTTCTTATTCTAATTCACAAATATATTTTATATATATTTGTATTATATTTTTTAAATTCAATTTATATTATAGTTTAAATTATTTTTTCTTGTTTCGCTGCCGATCCGCGAAACGGAAAACGTTCCGTTAGTGCAAATACCGCGTTAGAAAGGCACATCCTGACGCGTCCCGTAAACGCAACATATCGCGTTACTACGTAATGCCTCTTATGACGTGCTGCGTTAGCGCACCCGGAAGCGTTCTGGAACGCGAACAAAGGCGCGAAACGTAAAGCCCCGGAATCGATCCAAGGCGCGGTGCAGAACGCGGAACGTAAGCATAACAGGTCATGTGACTAGTTAATAAAACTTTTCATTGGTTGATTTTACTTTTAGTTTCCTAATGATGGAACGCTTGATCATATGACGTAAAACAAACACTTTTCATTGGTTTAGAACATTTTGTTTTCTCAAATGATGAAAGTCCCACCTTTTTTCCTCACTCCGACTTTCATTTTTATGAGAGAAAGACCTGTTTTTGTTTGCTAAGACATGGCATTTGTATTAGCTGCAGCTGGTGGATCTCCACCACCTCCACCATCACCAAAGAAGAGAGGATAGACTAGCCAGGTCATCTTCGACCAGGAAGAAGAAGAAGAGGAAGACGAGGAACAGGAGCAAGGGACAAGTGGCTTTCTGAAAGAAATGCCAAGAACGTCCCATATCAAAGTGAATTTTATCTGGCAATTTTTTTCTCATCCTTCTCATGAAAAGAAAGTTAATGCCAGATACGTTACCTGCCTCATCTGCAAAAAAAACCTCTCGAGAGGGACCGAAAAAAAATATAGCTATGGTAATCATACCATGCATCGGCACATGGAGAGTTGGCACCCTCTTAATTATTCTAAAGCACAACTTCGAGATCTGATGGATAACCCCCGACCGGCTAAAATATCCACCAATGACTTAGCAATCAGAGTCAGAGGCAAGAGAAACGGTCCCAAATCTCCAAAAGAACTTTGGGCAGATGAGATTTACATGTCTAGCATGTGGAAAATTAATTTCATGCGGAGAGATGAGTATTACTTTAATAAATACATCATTTGAAAATCATCAATGTCCAAATCGTCCAAGAAAGTAATTTTTTTTTTTTGTTGCTCTTGTTGAGCCCTTTGAAGTGAATCATTTTTGTTTTCCCTTCCTCAAAAAAAACACAAAAAAAATATAAAACATCAAAAAGAATAAAAAAAAAATTCTTTTCAGAACTACCTTCCCTTTTTAAAAAAATTGCTACAATGTTTAGCACTCTAGCATCCTCTATTCCTTTTGATTCGCTTCCCGGTTAGAGTTCGGGTACGCGAACCGGGAGCGAACTAAAAAAAATATTTTTTTAAAAAAGACGAATAAATAAACAGAGAGTAATGTGAAAAGAAAGACAAATAGAGGGAGAAACACGGTTACTGTTGAAAGAGGGACTGATAGAAGAAGTGAAAAGAGTAGTATAAGTAAGTAAAAGAAAAAGAAATGAAGGAAGTAGCAAAGACAGGAAACTGAGGGTTAAAGAAAAGAAGCAGTGGAACTAATAAAAGTTACATCTGATAGACATGTAACGTAAAGAGTACTAAACACTTACCTTTTAATTGTCATTACCGTACTAAATTATTTTTTTTATACTTTTAATCTGTGTAAGAAAGAACAAAAAAATTTAAATTAATAGAAGGTGGTAAAAAAAGTGTGAGCATGGGACAAAATGAATGTTAAATGTGGTATACTTGTAAAGGGCACAGCTGCCCCAGCAAAGAGGCGTCCCAGCGCTGTATACCGCTGGGGAACCCATCCTGGCTTTCCCTGAGAGATGATCCCTCCTGGGCATCCCCTAGATGAAGCCATGCATCCCCGGCGCTGATGGGGCCGTTAGTAGAGATTAAGCAAGCTATTGCCCAGAGTTGCTGAGTGGGACCCATGGTTGGAATAGGCACCGAGGCAAGAATTATCGAGACCGCTGACCATGGCCCAAGACCCTGCCACGTAAGGAATTGAACCCTGGTCCCGGGCGGACCTCTACTTCCGGGTCTACCACCTCTAACCAGTGAGCCACACCAATCCATATATATATTAGAAATCACAATTCAAAGTAGAAAATTAATTAAACATATTTAATGGTTTATTTTTGCTGTTATCAGAAAATATCAAATTTCACTGAAAACAGTGAGTTGAAGGTATTCATCATATAACAGCGGGGGAAAAAAACACAATCAAAATGATTGTGTTTAAAAAAAAACAAATAATATAAATAAGCAGAAATAGGAACTTCTCCAAAGTAACTTACTTTCTATGACGTCAAAGGATATCCTATGAACAGCTTATACTCTGTTGTGCTGTTACTATTTTCTGCCCGCCACTTTCTGAAAGATAAACTCAATTGTTTTAAGAAAACTGAGACATACAAAGCAATTTGAAACAGCACACTAAATTACAGCAACACCTAGAATCATTCTAGTCCAATTACCTACCCTAAATTCTGACTTCAAAAAACAAGTCAAAAGGCAACATTGCTTCATAGTCAATTAGTAATGTTTGCTGAAAGACTAGCTATTTTATAAATTTTAAATAAGCTGTGTAATATCCAGATGTTGTCAAAGGACCAGTATATTATATAATAGCTGCAGTTGCAAATGTTCTTCCTGAAATCGATGACTATGTAGCCAAAACAATTTTAATTAGACTGGACAACCTATTTTCTTCCAGTTTATGTAGTTGAAATTGTAAAATGACATTTCATCCATAAGTTTCCATAAATAATGTGGACAGCATTGCAGACTTACATTTCCTCTACTCCTTGTTTCCTGGGGTGAGTGTGTGACATTGATCCACCTGTTGTGTTTACATTTCCTCTACTCCTTATTTTGATCTGCTACTTGACTTTGCTTATAAAAACAAACAGTTTTCGCTCTGTACTAAAATTATCCACAAGGCCATATAGAGTAGGAGCCATTAGAACATCTTGAAATTCCTCTGAACAAATCCCAAGCTTTTTTTCCTAAAATTTTGGTTGTAAAAACACCAGGTAAGAATTTTGAAGGTGGAAAGGCAATCTTTTTTGGAAAGTTAAAACAGAATAATTGCAGAATGACCAACCGTTTCCAGATTTCAAATAAGCTGTATAATGTCCTGAACTAGTTGAAGGACCATTATGAAATATAATTGCAGTAGTTTTAAAAGTCCTTCCTGATATTGACAACTGCGAAGCCACAAAATTATTAATTAAAGTTGTCAATTTAGTTCCATCAGGCCTACATCGTTGGAACATTAAAATGACATACTGGCCATAACTTCGTAAAATTAACGTGGACAGCATTCCAGACTTACATTGGCTGCACTCCATATTTTGATCGGCTGCCTTTACTAGCTTATTGAAGGATACTGATTTACTGTCAGGCAAAGTTAAATATATAAATCTTTCTGAGTCTACACTATTAGTACTTGATAGCCTACAGTTCTCACAGTCATGTTGCCATTGATAAGAAAGGCCAAATAGATAATCTACATCTACACCTTCATCTTGCAATACATCAAGCATATACATTAAAAACTCCTGACAATCCTGCTGAATATTTTCAGAGAATTCTGTTTGACCTGAACATTCGTCTAACAGAAAACGAATTTCAGACACACTTTCTACTCTCGTTTTATCAGCACTACATTTCTCTAACACAGAATTCAACAAACAGCATAAACTTTGTTCCGAATTGATCACAATCTGTTCTTTGAAAGTCTCTAGTGAAAAGAGAACATTAACAACTACATTAGCATAGCAGTTGACACCAGAACTATTTTCAAATTTAAAACCAACAACATTTTCAACAGAATTCATTTTATTCCTGCTTCCACTTTTGGGTTCATCGACTTTTGGTCTTTTTGCACCAACCTCCCTACTATTACTGATATTTCTTCGTTTCCGGCCTACCACACATTTCTCAAACAAAGGATATTGAGGCAAATGTGGCGCATACTCTCTTCTTAACCTATTGTATTCCTTAACACTGCTAGATCCGCACAAATGTTTGTGACATCACAGTCAATCAAGTACAATCCCGATAAAGTTCTGACTCGTGACAATGCTACATAAGCCATACCCTCCTTGAACACAGAACTGCCAATATTCACCAAAGCAGTGTCTACACTTAAACCTTGCGATTTATGGATTGTCACCGCATATGCCAAGCAAACAGGAAACTGCTTACGGCGAACATATAAGTCTTTAACAAGCAAAAACCTAGCAGAGCAACGACCAATTAGCTGTACTTCCTCAATGCCATCAAATTTAATTTTTAAAAATTCAATTCCATCTCTACTTCTGTATCTCTCAAAATCAACAACATTACCCATTGATCCATTTACTAGACCTCTTTCAACATGTAAATTCCTTCTCAAAATGATTCAGCAATTTAAGCATACATTCAAAGTCTTTTCAAAACCCGCAGTTTTAGATATAGTCTTATCTAATGAATCCAATTTAGATTTCAAATTCTCTGACAAAATAATTGTTGCTCCCATATGCTCTATTTTGTCAATAGCTTCAAGTTTTCAATGTCTTGTTTTTCTAAATTCAACATTTTGTTGTTGAAGATGGAACATTCTGCAAGAGTTGGCATCAAACATATTCCAGATTTCTTCTCTTTAATTTTCTGAAAAATATCCTCTGGCAAAACGTCTTTTTCTGGATATAAATTTGACAGTAAGCGTGCATGTAAAGCTTCTTTACCACGCTCAGTCACTTTCCCGATTCTAACATCTTGCAGAATATTCTTGTAATCTTCGTCCTTCGCCTGACGCATATTTTCGCGCAGCTCAGCATAACTGAAGTTTAACCATATGTTAACGTTGCCAATGCTCCCTAGGCACTTCTTGGTATCTTCATGTGTAAGCAGTTTAAACACTGGTTGTCCTTTCACTGGTGTCAGCTGCAGAAGATCACCAAAACAATGATGTGTTTGCCACCGAATAACACATCATACTCTGTTTTAAGAACTTCCTGCATTCTCAAATGCACAAAAGCAAGCAAGACATTTGAAACCATGCTTACTTCGTCAATGATAACAAGTTTCATCTTCTTCAGGACTCTAGATACTTCACAACAAGCATCTCCAGATAACTTGTGGTATTGTAATTTGTTATCATGCTCCACTGGCAGCATCAGTAACCGATGCAAAGTAATCCCTTTAATGTTATGAGCTGCCAGTCCAGTTGGAGCGGTCACAACACAAGACAGCGATGACTCAGTCCTTTTCTGCAGATAACATGAAATTGCTTTAATGAGGAAACTTTTTCCAGTTCCTGCTTCTCCACTCACGTACAGTCGGACAGGCTTCAACGACGTACATGAGCACTCTTCCTTCTCATGACTTAATCCATGATCAATTTGGCAGGTAACTTCGTCATATATTTTCCTCTGCTCAACGTTGAGTTGTCTTTCCAATTCTTCTAAGTTAACTGCATCCTTCTGAGCATGTGCCATGGCTCTTTCCACTTCAATCATGGCAGTGGCAGCTTCATTTTCGATAACTGGTTCTCCTAGTGGATCCTGACTCAATGAAACAGAACTCTGACTGTCCTGAGAACTGTCTCTAGCAATCTCGGCTGCAATTGTTGCTTCCTGCTCAATTTCTGCATTCAACATTTATAGATATTTGGGAAAAACAGGACATTCTATGGACTCCTTGGCTGCATTGAAGGAGTCTTTGTAACAGAGAAAATCCCCAAGCAGTTCCTCTTCTGCACGCCAAGGCTTGAAAAGTTGCAAAAGAGCTAAATAGAAAAACTCTTTTCTAACGGAAGATTCACAATTCAATTTTCGATGATTTATCAATTGACATTTTTTTTGCTTGACCAGACATCCTTCACTTCCAATTACAGCATACACTCCTTTATCGATATCTTCTTTGATGTTCCTTTTGAAAACGTAATTTTGAAGAACATCATACAGACAAGCATTCTCCAGGTGACTGCTTCGATTTGGATAATATGTATCCAACATGTTGGTCTTCAAAATGTCAGTACTGTTTGGCTCATTTTCCGCCAAATACTCAATTTCCCGGACAGGTTTTAGAACTTGATTTCGCGTTGCAGCAAGACCAAGACTCGCCCAAACGATACTCCTGGATTTGGCATAGAGACTTGCTGAAGACAAGCGGTCAGAACATTCGTAAGCTCCGATTTCTCGATGCGACAACATCTTCAAACTGAAACTGTACAACTTCTTGCTGAGGCTCTTTTCATGGGAAATATCCTCCCACATATCCTTCAGTTCTGTCTTTTCTTTTTTGGTGATGTAAGATGTCACATACCGAGCCACAGCCACACAGTTGTCAGCCACAAACTGTATATCCATGTTAGCATTCCACATGGACAAAATCACAGGGTTGTAGTCGTTGATGTACTTGGACTCTTCGTTTCTTTTCAAATTGTATGTGTTTTTGGGTGATTTCCTCATCACATTATGTCGCAGTGAAGACATCAAACTGTTTACTCTTCCTTTAGAAATCACCGGTCGTGGAAAGTTGAAACGACATTTGGTGTAGAACTTGTCCTTGTTTCTGAATTTACGACGACAGTACTTTCCACAACGATGGCTTTGGAAACGTAGAACTTGTTCTATTAGGCTTTTCTTCTCCTTTGCATTTGGAACAGCACACGTAGAATACTGTTCTATGAAACTCATCACTAAGTCATCCGGATCTGTTCCAAATTTAGGTGCATCCTTGATCCATAGCAGCATATGTATATGAGGAGCACCTCTTGCTTGGTACTCCTTTCTCCAGAAAAAATCCAACACCTCTCCAAGAGGTGGATTCTTCTTATTCATGATGAAAGACATCATAGCTTCAAATCTATGATTGAAGTACCTGCATACATTCACTGGATCTAAAGAGCACAGTTCTCCGGGTGTCTTGAATTCAATATTTTCAATGTTTCCATTTGCCTCTCGTAGAAATTCAAGTAAGTCTTCCCAGCTATACTCGGCACAGCTGAGAGTGAGGAACCATGTCGGAGTTCCTAAGTTCCTCAGCATACATTTTAAATCACCATGACGATGGTACCAGTACTCATTAGTACCACGCTGACACGCCATGAGATTAATTAGGTGAGAATCCAAAATACTGTCTTGGACATTGACTTTATCCATAAAGCCCCTTGCCGAGATTTTTCGCATCTGTATACCACTTTTCAAGATGTGGTTCACTGCATATGACAATCCTGACAGATCGCTTTCAAACAGGAGATGAAACAAATAGGGAATGCATTGTCGAAACCTAGCATCTTCTGCATACAATCGTAAAGTCCGGTATTCTGAAGCAGGAATTTGAACAGGTCGCTCATCATATCGTCCTCCTCGACCTGTGGGAAATAGCTGTGGGAAACACCGAGCTTCCAAACTTTCCTCCCAAACACTAATGGGACTCCCTTTGGCTTGTTTCATTTGAAACAACTCAATAGCATTCCCCATAGCTTCCTTGGAATGCAAAGGATGAACACTATAATGTTCATGAATGTCTTCCTTTTTAGAGGCTTCTACTTTTTCAATTTGACCAGGACACAAATCGCTATCCTCTTCCTCACTTACTACCTCTTCTGCAACATATACATTCTTATAGTACTTATTATTTTTTTTTAAATACAATGTTGCCTTTTTGACTTTCCTAACATCCACTAAATCTTGCCATATTTTCTTACTCTTTGTCGGAACACCATTAACTATGATAACTAGAGGTTCCTCTTCCACTTTCTCTACTCCAATTGTGTTAATGTTTTTGTTCAAATCTAGAGGCAAAAAAAAACAACTCTTCCCTTTAATCCTCTCTGTAAATCTGATGGAGGCAACTTCCCTGTCTTTGGCTCCATTCTTACAATAGCTTGAAAGGGATGCACACTTTGAATCAAAATAGATTCATAAGTATTTAAATCCTTCAATTCAGAAGGAATCTCTACCAATTCCAGATTATTATGAACCGCCCTAGCAGGCATCTGGTTTTGGTTTAATTTGTTAAAACAATAAGTACACATACGTTGGTCCGCTCCCAAATCAAAACAATTTTCTACCATCAAGTATGTGGCAAAATCCTTCCATTCACTATTGTTTTCCATATCACTTTTTGCATATATATCCACTAACTTAGTCTGATTCTTATAATAAGTCCGTCGACAACACACACAAGTAAAATTAGGCCTCTCACTTGATTTCACCATAAACGTGGAAATATCCTTATGAAACTTATCTGTACTGAAAATCTGTACACTGTCTTCCACATTACCTTCTTCTAGTGATTCAATATCAACATTGTTCTCTTTACCAGCAAAGTAACAGAACTCAATTTCTTGACAAATATTCTTCACATCTACTTCAGAACCATGCAAAAGAGCACTGCTTAATTGTTTAAGCATAATTGCTGGACTCTTAGCATAATACAACATTCTCACTAATTTCCTCACTTTATTATGATGCACTGCTAGCATCCTGAAATTATGAAATACACTCTGGCATACTCTCCTGTAAAGACAAGCCAGTAAATGACCACGCAAACCTGTCACTTGTCTCACTCTGCAAGGATCTAATTCTTGCAACATCTTTATTTTTTGCTTTACACTTTTCTTATGAAATGTCCGTATAAAATCACAAAGCAAATTGATGGAATCCTGTCGCACACTGCAAATAGAACTACACTTCCAGGTGTACACTGGTCCCTTAGGAAGTCTCCCTAAAACCTCATCACTTAACGCCTCTTCTGCATCTGCAGACACAAGTATTTCTTTTTCAACCGGTTGACCGTCTTTCACCTCATAAGCTCGACCACTGGTGTCAACTGCATGCACCAAATCATTGTCCTGAAAATAACTCTCCTCATTAAAAAATGCCTCACTATTTGAACTATGCATCCATTCTCCTGAGAAAACATCACAAAAATTACTTCGATTTACTTCTCTCTTCCATCTACTATTAGATTTGAAAACATAGATTACCTTGTTTAGTTTCCTAATTCTATTAATTACCAAAATAAATAACTTTTGGTTAATTTCGAAAGCCTGATCAATAATTTTCTCTACATTTTTCTTTTTCTTATAAAATGCCACTTTCTGTTGGCCTTTCTTGAATTGTTTTAGCAAATTGACAATTACCCTGTTGCGGAACATTCGCCTACGAATGTCCCTGAATACATTTTCCCTTCTACTGCCATGCACAGAGTTATCTCCAGCTGTAGCAGAAAATTTTTTGACGGGCCTTTCCTTTCCATTTAAATTGCTCTTTTTCGGCACTAAAAATTGTTCTGTAGTTATACTTTTGTTTCTACAAATGTTTCTAAGAAATGATTTTGTTCGCTTACCCGAAGTTTTCTTCGTGCGTTGAGGTGATTTAAATGTAGAGGACTGCTGCAAAAATGTAGTAATCTGCTGTCTTTGACGTTTCGTAGACTTTCGGATTCTATCTTTAGATGGCATTGTCTAATTTCTCAATAATCTGCAGTTGAATCTGTGGTAAAATATAATAAAAAATGCTATTAACCACTAATACCAAACAGTAAATCAACAGTAAGAATTTGATTCAGCAACGCTATAAAGATGATTCATTAAAATTTTTTAAATTTTAATGTGATAGTGATAGAATTACAGGGCTTTCATGCAAATGACTACCCACCCTGCAAAAAAAAGCCGACATGAAACTTTACACACATTAAATTGTGAACTTACCTGCAATAATCCATATGCCAGTGTTTACGTCCCTCCACCCTGCCCCTCCCCCTCCCCGCATGCCTGCCCCACCGTAACTCCCTCCTCGACCCGCAGCTGCTGTTTTGCAACATGGTGCTTCTTGTAAATCTCTCCTGCATTACAAAAGTGACGCTCCAACAGCAAAAAAGAGGCGCACAACCATCATAAATCTGTCTCTAAGACTTTAAGGGCCAGATGTAGGTCGGTCGGTAACGACCGAAAAACGGTATTTTCGGCCGTTACCGACCAGATAACAAAATTTGTCATGTAAGGGGCAATATATTACCGAATCGGTAAAATTACCGAATCGGTAATTTTACCGATTCGGTAAAATAAAACATCGATAAATATACCGATTTAAAGCCACCCATATGTAGGTAGGACTCTTCTGGTCATAATTTGAAAACACTGCACAGCTCCTATGTACATACACACCTTATCAGTACTAATACTTTACATTAACTACAATTACAATTGGTAAAAAAATGCAAAATCGCCTTTCAAAGCATAATGCAAGCACTTGACGCAAAACATCATTTAAAATATACATGTGGCCTTGGATTTAGGCCCCTACATACCGATTGGCCATTTACCGGTCGGAAACGGCCGAAATCGGCCGTAACCGGTCGGTAAATGGCCTGAAACGACCACCTACATCGGGCCCTAAGTGTGCATGCATTTGATTTCAAACAAAGTTTTTAAACCTTTTATGTAAAACAATTATACACCTACATTCATGGGGAACTCACTTAAAATGCCCTAATACACATCAAAACGTTTTTTTTAAGATACTTGCACCTTTTTTTCAATAACTTTTAACATGGCTATGTAACTCAAACAATCAAAATGAAAATTTTACAGGCACACATAGGGGCGTATTTACAAGGGCCTTGCAGCACGGGGAAAGTGACTTCAAATGACCAGACACACATGGGGACGTATTTACAAGGCCCTTGAACCCGGGGGAAGTGACTTGAAATTGCTAAGCACACATAGGAGGGTATTTGCAACACTTATGCATCATTTTCTTTTAACATGGCTATGTAACTCAAACAATTAATCATTACTATGGGCTTTGAAGCCCATAGGAATGATTAGGCATTACCGATTCTGTATTTACCGAATCAGTAATTAAAGAATTCACAAGGGTGCAGGGGGTGTCACTTTGACACCCTCTGGCACCCTCAAAACAGGCACAGGTGCCATGTGGCAGGCATACCTGCCCTAAGGACAGGTCTGCCTTTCACATGACATAGGTGTGCATGCACACATGTGCATGCACACCGAAATCGGTATTTTACCATGACGTTGGATTTCATGCTAAAATACCGATTCGTTAAGGCCTTTGAGACTCAGAAGAGTCCCCCCTACATAGGAAATTTACAGAATCGGTAAAATTACCGATTCGGTATTTTACCGAACCGATAATTTTTCCGATTCTGTAAATGTAGATATACCTACATGTGGCCTTGGATTTAGGCCCCTACATACCGATTGGCCATTTACCGGTCGGAAACGGCTGAAATCGGCGTAACCGGTCGGTAAATGGCCTGAAACGACCACCTACATCGGGCCCTAAGTGTGCATAAATTTGATTTCAAAAAAAGTTTTTAAACCTTTTATGTAAAACAATAATACACCTACATTCATGCGGAACAGACTTAAGATGCCCTAATACACATGAAAAAGTTTTTTTAAGGAACTTGCACCTTTTTTTCAATAACTTTTAACATGGCTATGTAACTCAAACAATCAAAATGAAAATTTTTCAGGCACACATGGGGGCGTATTTACAAGGGCCTTGCACTACGGGGAAAGTGACTTCAAATGACCAGACACACATGGGGACGTATTCACAAGGCCCTTGAACCCGGGGGAAGTGACTTGAAATTGCTAAGCACACATAGGAGAGTATTTACAATGCCCGTGCAACACTTATGCATCATTTTTTACATATACACCGTAGCAATACCAACACAAATGCATCATATATCTGTTCCGCAAAAGCGACGCATTGCAGGAGTCACATCACAAGTACATAGTTTCTCATAATTTTTTAAAGCATGCCTTTTCCTTAAAAACGATTTTCTGATCATAATTTGAAAACACAGCACAGCTCCTATGTACATACACACCTTGTCAGTACTAATAATTTACATTATCTACAATTACAATTGGTAAAAGAATCCAAAATCACCTTTGAAAGCAGAATGCAAAACACTTGACGCAAAACATCATTTTAAATACACAGCTGACTTTCTTATTTACGCAAAAAAGCATACTAGTCTTTATCTAAAATATATAAACGATAACTCACCTTTACAAATTCTTTTTGAAATTCAAAACAGACTCAGAAACACACCAATTATTCTTTAGCAGAATTGAAGGTATGCACTCCAGAGGCCGGAACCAACAAAGGCACTGAAACGCTGATATTCATCACACATATCTCTCATGTCAGCCAATCAAAACTCTTCCCTCACTATTTTCAAATCAACACCCTTCCCCCCTTTGCCCTTTCTACCTCTTTTCCATAGCAACTACCGCCTGCCAGACCTCTCATGTTCACAAGTTCACACAACAATGTTTCAAATGAACTCTGAACTCTCAGTACACCTGCTAATACACTGAAATCTTTCATAACATCATTTTTTATTAACCATTCAAATTACATCTTTCAAAGAACACATCCATGCACCCTAACTTTCTGTTTTCAGCAATGGAAATACACCAATCACTGCTAATGAATCATTTGCACTTAAACTCCACAGTTTTTTTCATTACAAACTTCACTATTTCAACTGCCATTTAATTCCCACACTTCATCTGACTGCAGCAAAAACTCCCCTAGCCATGTTTTCAGTCTGGATTCTTGGACATAGCTACATCCACTGGGCTCACAGGTATGCTGATAACAAAAATTTACACAACCTCAATTTACAAAATGTGGAAATTAAATGGATTGGCCGAAGAGGATTGAAATGTCACCAATTGATACCATTGGTGAAAACCTTTTTACATTTGCCAAACCCTGACCTCATAATAGTGCACTGTGGCGGAAATGATTTAGGCACTTTGACTGGGGTAGGTCTGGAAATGCTCCTAAAAGACACCTTTGAGCATTTGATGACACTTTTTCCTCAAACTGCCTTGGTATATTCCAATATATGCCAAAGACAAAAATGGAGGTGGTCCAATCAATTTTGTCCACAAATAGAAAAATCGAGGAAGCATGTAAATAAGTCTGTTTCAGCTTACATGAGGGACCATGGAATGGGCTGCATCTACAACAATAACTTGCGTTACTACATGCAAGATATCTACAGAGGAGATGGCGTGCATTTCTCAGATGAGGGGAACAAAGTTTTCATACTAAATTTAAGAATGTGTATTGGTTCCTACTTATAAGTTTCTCGAACATACACAAAACTCAAAAGCTCTTTTCAGAGCTACCTTAACTTAGTGTACTCTTTTGAAATTTCGAATGTACCTTTTTTCACTTATTTTCACCTATATTCGCTTCCCGGTACGCTAACTAGTTCGCATACCGGCAGCTAACCACGCGATAAAAAACAATTTTTTTTAACGACATATATGAGCCTCCTGAGCCACCCTCAGAAAACTTAGGGAGACAGGATACGTATAAACTACCCCAATCTACCCATTCTGAACATTATTTACCCTCCATCTTGTATCTCAATTCTACCGAAACACAAAATGGAGGACTCCCGTAACGCTGCAAGTTCACGTACCGGGAAACACACTGACAAGCACTCGCTCAAAAAAGGTGGGAAAGTAATTTACAGAAAAACAACTGGAGACACTTTCACCAATTAAACATTAGCTCATACTACATACCAATCCCTAACATTTTCACAAATATTGTTGGAATACCATTTAGCCATTTAGCATGTAGAACTCTCTAAAATCCCTGAGGTAAATTACTTCACAAAACATATCGGAAGTGTTGGAAATGACAACCAATTAAAAGATTACTTTCAATTTCTACTATTATATCATGACATTTCATTGGTTATGTACCTGAATATATATATACAAAGAGAGAGAAACACATCCATTTTGCCTACTACTTCGTGAAGTGCAGAACAACAAAAAATCAACGGATAACTTCAAATTATATTTAAAAGGTAAGATATTATTTTTAAAACTGAGGGTGCGCCAAAATGCTGGACAATGGGCCCCCCACAGTGTCTGTGAATGGTCTCCTTGCAATTGAGGGAGCGTCTCCTTCTCCCTCCCCTATACCTCCTGACACCATCCATGAGAGGCCCAAGGAGGGGCCCCCGCCAATGGACCTTAATTGCAGGCGACACCTTTCTTTGTGATAGATCTCCAGGAAAACAAAAGGACACATCACCAGTGTGTGGCACCATGCTGATGGGCTGAGTGCGAGGCCCTGAGCGGCAGCCCACGCTGCCCATGCCTAGCGCCAACCCTGAGTTAAGGATAGAGTTAGACTTCTATAGTATAATTCAGAATTGACTAAGAGTTTATTTGATAATTTTCTTCATATTTCTACTTCCAATTTGATACCATACACTGCCCAAAGAAAAAAACACTTTTTAATTAACCAAACTGCCTATCTGTACTGAAACCCAACAGTGCCCTATCTGTACTGATATATTTTTTAAAAAATCATTTTTCAGAATTGAAAATGGAAGAACAACAAAACAACATGAAAACTGAAACAGAAAAAAAATGGAGACAGAAGTTGACATGGATTTCTACGACGACACAATAAACAATGAACTTGTGCAATGTGTAGATGCAGTAGATTTTCTACTGAAAAATGAAGAAAAAAATGATCACGATTTTTTAGATTTTCTTTTACATTTTGAAAAACAATCTGAAAAATAAATTTTTATTTCTTAATTCAAAAATTGTTTGACACATTATTTATTTTTATATATATGTTGAAAACTAGTAGCAAATGTATTATAACGTGAAGTCAGACTTAAAATATACTTTGCAACTTTTTGGTGTTACATACTAGCTTTGTTCATAGTTACTTCCTTTCTCCCACTATATAATCCCCAATGTGTATTTAACATCTCTTTATATCTCCTGCCACCATGTTGTTTCGGCTTTCCAGACAGACTATGGTATGAATTCCATATACCACAATAACTTCTATAACAACAGGCAAGATATTTACAAAGGAGACGGCGTTTATTAAATTATAGACTCTGCATTGGTACCTACATATAGCTACGTAAATAAAAAAAAACAAAAAAAAACAAAACGAACAATCAATAAACATACAATAAGTTAAAAGTCAATCATTCTTGTTTCCTTATAGTACGCTCCCCAGACCGCTTTCCGGTACGCGAACCGGGCGCACCCCACGAAAAAAACAATTTTTTTTTTTTTTTTTTTGGGACCCGCGGGGCACTTTAATATCCCCCTCATCAATCCTAGGGGGTCAGAAGGGGTCTACCTTGCCCCCTTTCCTTTATTTCCCCCTTCGTTTTGACCTCCTCTTGTCTCTCGATCCTACCGAGAGACAAAATGGCGGCCGCTACGGACTGTTTAGAATGTTGACAGACACCGGAGAGCCAATCAGCTTTGCATCGCAAAGCTCCGTTACGCGACAAGTACGCGAACTGGTGCGCTATCCGGGACGCTGTCACAGATATATACATTTTTTAAAACGTTAATTTCTCAAAATCCACTGGAGCATATATATTGAGACCCAGCAAAGGCACATCGGGCTAACAGTCCCTACAATTTTGCCAAGTTTCGTGCAAATCCATTCAGCCGTTCGAGCTAAAAGTGAGGCCAAACGCCCTATGGAAATTAACATGGGAAAAACGCGTTTTGGGACCCCCCTTTTTTCTCGGCCCCCCCTTAACGAAACCGCCCCAAATTTTCAAGGGCTGCTCAGAAACAAAATGTGCCATTTTCCTGAAAATTTCAGCCGATTCCGTCCACAAACGCCAAAGTTATTAGACATAGAATTTTCAAAAGTTCCATAGAGAAAAAATCCTAACTATATATACCTACTGACGACCGCCAGTAGGTAATATATATATATATATATATATATGTATATATCCTTTGGTATTATTATATGAAGTTGAAGGTTAAAGGAGAACATGTTTACTAATACTAAGACAACAAGTTCAATGAAAAATTATCAAAAGGTAGGATATGCCCTGGTTCTTACCCTGCTCAAGATTGATGAATGTTGGCCCCAACACTATTCTTCCTGATGTCTACATATTTAGGTTCATGCCTGCACACTTTTCAAACTTACACATTGACAGATTTAGGATTTGTGCACCTGAGTGCATCAAATCTAACAATTGTGCCGAATTACTGAATACAAGTTGATCCTGGTTAATGCATGGTTTTGGAAAGTGGTTTGTTAGTAGTAATAAATAGTGACTTACAACTAGCAATAAGGTCACAAACACAATAAAAGGTACAGTTAGGGTCACAATAAATGAATCCCTTTCTCAACCCTTGCTAGGTGGCAATGAATAGGCGGGCGTACCTTAGAAGACAGGTGTGTAAAGAATTTAAGAACACCACTACATTAACTAAGTAAGACGCAACACACAATAAAAATCAAACACCAATTATTAAAATTATATTATATTTCTAGAAACATATTTACTCCAAAACAACAAAAACCCATGTTGGGAACCGGAGATATGAATTTATGAAGAATAAACACTTTTTAGTGCTTAAAAACCAATAGTGCCAATTAAGGTGGCCACGTTATGGATCTTTTTTCACAAAAAATCCCTAAGCTTCAACAAACTTTTTGATCTTCTTTCAGAACGTCTCCTTGAGAATTCATAGCGGCCCATTAGGATGGCGGGCGGTAGCCACCGCCAGCCTGGCGGGGGAAATCCGCCCGCCATCCTTCCCTGTATTCCCCCCCGCCATATTAGAATGGCGGGGGGACCACGGCGGTGCAAAACACCGCCCGCCACTTTTCAGCCCCGGTCGCCTTGCGGCCGGGGCAGAAAACGAGTTACATGCAGGCGGTGTCTGTCAGACACCGCCCGCAGTATTACTATAGGCATTTCACAATGCCTTTCCGTGGCGGCAATGCCGCCACGGAAAGGCATGCGGTGTTCACTCTGGGGGCCCCTGAGGGCCCCCAGAGTGAAGTACAGGTGGGGGGTGCACATGGGGGGGTACCTATGGTACCCCCTTCATTTACATATACAAAGCGGCAGGCACCGCGCGGTGCCTGCCGCTTTGTATATGCAAATGCTGAAAAGCATTTCTAGCATTGTGGCGGGCGGTGCTGAGCGCTCCGCCCGCCACAATGCTAGAAATGCAGGATGTGCCCGCCACAGTGGCGGGCACATCCTAATGCCACCCCCGGGACCCCCGCCTTTATGGCGGGCGGTCCCATTCCCCGCTAGGATGACGGGCGGACAAAGTCCGCCCGTCATCCTAATAGGCCCCATAGTGTCTACAACACCAATCCAGGGATCTGGAGTCTTTGAGATGGTCCTTGGGAGGTTGAGACTACAATTTTCACTATGCACCTGGCCAAATCCTTAAAAATTCACTGGAAGCACACTCCAGGATAGGGACTTCTTGGTGAAGATGATGCAAATGGGCTCAGTTAACCGGTAGCTTGTAGGGAGCCCATTTCTTAATCCTTCTTGTAGCAAGGCAAAGTCCTAAGGGCTGTAGTCCCAGAATATGCAGCAGGTGCTGTCCTTCAGAGTGCAGACCTTTGGGGGGCAGATCAGGTTTCCAGCAGGTCAGTCCTTCTTCTCCTTGTATTTTCAGGAAGCAGATCTGAGTTGCCATACAGCTCTAACATATTTATGCAATGTTCCTGGCCGTCAAACAGGAGGGCACCCCAGACCAATGGGATGCAGGGAGCCACCCAGGTGTATGACCACTTTCTCCGAAGTGTGGCCTATTCTTTCTCTAGAAAACATAAATCTTCAAAAAATCCAAAATGGAGAAATGCTTTCCTTCGAGGTTAAATCAGGCTAAGCCAGCCCACTGGAATAGCTAAGTTTCCCCATCACTCCCCTTCCAGCTCTCTCCCTAATTTAATTACTCGGGCACCTGTGTGGCTGGGGGTGCAGGATGTGGGCATGAGCCTGTGATGTCGTATGGTGTAATTCTCCTTTTGAAGATCAGTTTGCCTACTCCTCCCTCATCCTGCATTCTGCTTCTGCAGGTGCAGTTCTCCACCCACAGGAAATCCTTTGTTTATCTAGCAGGCCACTTCACACATCAATAAGACAGCTTAGCCAGCCTGGCAGAGGACAGCCAATCAGCAGCGGGCAGCTGGATGGCTGGATTTTGACTTACAGAAAAGAAAGTTTGATAACGTCTTTTCTGTGATAGGTATTATAAATTTAACAGTTGTAAGTTGTTATATTTATCATAACTATCATGTTAAGTTATTGAATGATATTTTGTTTCTCACTCATTTCATAATTTACACTTAAATAAAATAGTCCAATGTTAGCCTACGGAGCAAATTATCTACAATGGGGAAAAACTAAATTGCCAGTTTTTCCCTCACCAGGGCAATTAAAACTTATTAGATAACGTTCCTGCTTATAATTACATGGCACCCTACTGAAGGGGCACCTAGGGGTGACTTATATGTAAAAGTAAGGTAGATTACTACTTTGGAAGTACCTTTTTTTCCAAAGATGAAATTGCATATAATAAAATTTTAAAGGCAGTCTGTAAAGCAAGGCTTCCTTTAACACGACAGCTGGCAACACAGCTGGGCACACTCCAGTGCAGGAAATCTACTGGGCCTCTAAACCTCTCTGTCCTATTACGTACAAAGAACATATAGGTAGTTTGGATCCACCTAGCCTTATTATATACTAGGGACTTACAGGGGTCTGTCACTGCCAATGGTAATTAAACCTAACCACCATATACTTTTAATACAGAGCACTAGCCCTGGATCTGGTAAGCAGAGCCCAGGACACAATCACAGTGAGTTGCAACCAGTATGAATGCACTAAATGGGGGTGATCAGGGCCAAAATGAAGACTTTCTCACTGACAGTATTTCTGTTGATGTCCCAAATACTCATTAATTCATGCCACGATATTAGGCTGCCATACTCTGTGTTAGAACTGAGGCACTCACACAGCGTCGCTGAGACTCACTTCATCCTCGGGTGTACACAATCAGAGGGCAATCCTCACCAAGGTCTCAGGCTGCACAAACACATGCACACAGCATCGCTGCGACTCACTTGGACTCCGGGTGCCCACAATCATAGAACAATCCTCATGAAGGTCTCAGGCTGCACAAAGCACACACAAACAGCGTCGCTGAGACTCACTTGGACTCCAGGTGCTCACGAACACAGGGCAATCCTCACGAAGGTTTCAGGCTGCACAAAGCACACGCACACAGCGTTGCTGAGATTCACTTGGATTCCGGGTGCACACTATCACGGTGCAGTGTCGCTGAGACACCTCTGGAAACCTTTATGATTCTGAGTTTCCACAACAGGGAGCCAGCTCTCCTCGGGCCCTCGGGGACAAGCTATTTCAGGACACAGAACACAGCAAAGCCCTTTAAAGCAGGGGGACACAGCACACAACAAAGTTCCTTAGCCTCTCCTTGGTTAAAGAAGCAAACTGCAGGGTAGCCCAAGAACACACAGCAAGGGTCAGTCCTTTTCTTCAGCCTCTTCAGCTGTTTCTTCCTTGTCAGAGGTTCCTCTTGACCATGAAGTAGTTTCAATCCTTCTCAGTCTTGATCAATCCAATTGCAAAGTCCAGGTGTTTCAGCTCTCATAGTTATACCCCTAAATGTCTTTAAAGTCTTTGTGTTCAGGGGGGCACTGACCCCTGTCCAAAACAGTTCTAGGTGTCTCCCTGTCAGTGCCACCTTCTTCCTTTGATTAGTGGGGGTCTGGATTCTCAATCACTAAGCAGGAGATGGAGCCATTGTTTTATGGTGGCAGCCCAGGCCTCTTCGCCTCCAGGGGCTACTCCTCCCCTCTATACTGCGGATGCCAGTCAGCCTGTTGCTGTCTCACCTCCTCCCTTGTGTTAAGACATTCCCCAGATCCTATCACATTTAAATCCAGACAGTCAATCCACAACCGGGTAGTGACACACAGAAATGTTAGAACACAAAAAACAACCACTTCTAAAAGTGTGATTTCCTAACACACAATGCAAAAACCACCTTCATAAAAAGATTATTAAATTGTGAGTTCAGGCATACTAAACTTTGCCTCTCTATCTTAAGCCTATGGCAAGATAGGCTGGAAACATGTTACACAGTCTCCCCCATTCTGTCCTATGGGGAAGATGGCCTTTCGACAGTGAAAAATGAAATGGAGAGTATTTCACTGTCAGGACATGGTACCCACCTCAGTACATGTCCTACCTTTCACATACACTGCACTGTGCCCAGTAGATACCCTGGACCTACCATAGGGGTGTCTGATGTGCATAAAAAGGGAAGGGTAAGGCTTGGCAAGTGGGTGCACTTATAAGGACAACAAGGCAGTTTCACAAACTGCACGCAGGCACTGCAGTAGCAGGCCTGAGTTCTCTCTGTAAGGCTACTGGTGTGGGTGGCACAATTAGTGCTGCAGAACTACTAGTAGCATTTGCATTACCAGCCCTGGCACAGATAGTGCACTTTACTTGGGACTTTACTAAGAAGGCAAAAATACCAATCATGGGCAACCAATTACCATTACACTTTACACAGGGTGCACTTGCACTTTGACACTGATCTGCAGTGGCAAAGTGCCCAAAGCATCTAAGTTGGGAACACCATGTCAGAATAAAGGTCTAGGGGAATGCAAAAAGTTTAGGGAACTTTTGCCAAAAAGTGCCAAGTCCATCACTGTGTCTTTCATTTTTTGCTGCTATGATCTTATAGAGGTCTCTCTTTGGATCCTAGAGTGTGTTGCAGTTGTGTAGGATGAAATGTGGTCACTAATGATGGTGATTGTCTGCTGTGTTTAAATATTTTCCACAGTGGATCAAGCACTTCTCTGTGCTATCAATGTAGTGAGTTTACCTCCAGGATGGGATGAACTCAATTTACCAAGTCCACTTCTAGTCTTTGTGTTTAATTTAGGATTTGGTGGAGCACTGCAACTCAGTGGGGGTGCTCCTTGTCTGCCAACTTGAGGTTCTCGCACTCTATGAGGAGTAGAAGGAAGTGCTGAGTTTCTGACAGAGGGGTTTTCAGCTGGCTTATCTGGCTTATCTATCGCAACACCCTGTCATCCACCAGGTCATCAGCTGATAGAGATAGTTGCCCTGCTCTATTTAGAGTAGGGGAACTGTCATTAGATTTCCTCTCCCAGGACCCGCATGTCAGGCATAATGATCCTGGCTCAAAAGTCCCTCAAAGAACCTTATGTGCAAGGATACAACTCTCTGTTTGTGTAGGTCAATGAATTATCTTTCAAGAATTAATTCCCAATCTAGGAGTTAATTATTTTGAAACACAAACTTTACATTGCAGCTCATGGAACATGACGTCCTCTTTGCTATATTCAGTTATTTTAGTGTAACTGGCATACCTGTAGCTCTGCTTAAAGCACAGAGCTCTCTGCCTGCTTGGTGAGGATCACAGATATGGATGGAAGCTATCCTCTTCCTGGAGAGCAGAGTCAATAGCCTGCACTCACCTGGTGGGCTGAAAGGGCACCCACTGTAAAATATTTATTGCTCAATTTATGTGAAACTTTCAGGATGCCTATTTGTTGAGCCTATTCATCTCTTAGAGAGAGAAAGAGCTTTCTCTAAGGGAAAACCTTTCCATTGCAACACCAGCAAATCTAGGGTGAGCTAATCGCGTTCCCATCCTTGAAAATGAGTTACATCAGCCCCTGGCTTCAGCAAATCATTCATCATTTCCAGGCTGAGAATGGGTCAGATTGCAAATTGTGAGTGTCCATAAATGTATAGGTTTGTGGGTGTTCAGAAACCTGCAAGTCAAAAAAAGAACTTGATCTTCCCACTTCCTGCAGGTCTCTCTGCACAAGTGGCAGAGAAATCTACAGTAGTAAAACCATTTACAAAGTGACGTAAATTCCTTAAAGGCAATTCCAGCCATAAACATAGATTCACAGTAAAAAATGAGTATGTGAATTAGCCTAAACTTTCTCTGTTTACAGATGCATAGTAAAAGAGAGAAAAAATATTTCTTATCAGTGCAGCTTTGAACTGGGACACTCCTGTGGCACATTGCAGACAGCATATGTATTACACCTGTTACATGGATACATTTCAAAGTCCTTATATAAAAGCAGACAAGTGTATGACCACTCGTGCCAAGATTGCACTCCATCCATAGAGCTTGGCTGACCACATAAGATGAATTATATGGGGACTGAGGCTAGTGAACAGGCCTCCATCCTAAGAAGTCGTCAGCAGAAAAGACGTGGGGGCCTGTTCAAAAACAGCATTTTGTAGTACATATTGTAGTACTACAAAAAGTACTACAGAATGATATTTGCAAACCCTTGTGCAAAGTTTCTGCCTCTCCTGTCATTTTATGTGTGAGATCTCCCCGAGTGTGGAGATATCGGCAGACGTAAAATATGGTCATGCCAAGTTACATGATGGTACTATATGGTCATACTTTAGGATTTATCTGATTCTGCCACCTAAACTGATGTGCAAAGACCTATTAGTCCACACTTTTTAGTCATTTACACTCAGATTTTGTAAATAGCTAAATGTAGTAAAGTTACACAAACGCGTAAAGCTAAACTTACACATGTAACTAATTCATAAGTGTAAGTTACCTTTGTAAAGAGACCAAACGTAAGTATATGTTCAACTTAAAGTAGGAGAAATAAGCTTGATAATGGTAGAAAATCTAGTCAACTTCTTTGATGCTTTCTCCGTCGCAGTAGATAACACTACTAAACTGGTGAGTCTTCTGCACTGACATGTCTCAGATTTGTGTTCCAGTGCATCTGCATCTGCATTGAAGATCTATGGTCAGCCTGGACAATGTGATAGGTTTGAAATGTTAAGGTATCAAACGTCTTCAAAGTCCAAATGTATACTGTCATAAAACAGTTACTATGGATTTTCAAATATTTGTTATTGATAAAATACATAGGGCACACATATTCCACATTTTAATATAGCTGAGAAAGTACTATATCAGTTCCCTAGATTGAAGATGTTATCTGGACAACAAATGTCTTGCTGCAATCCGATGTCTTTAGCACTGGGCCTACTAAAGAACATCCTTCAAGGTCACACAATTTGTTGGTATGCTTGTGACCAGCGACTTATTCGAGGTTGCTTCTTAAATGTTATTCTGGTGAAGGTAACACTATGGTAAATAACATTTTAAAATGTTTTTGTAAATACACTACCAACTTGGCAGCCCTTGCAGACAAGAAATTCCTACTTTGTCTGCACAGTAACAGTTACAATATCTAGTATTAGTTTCTACAGTACTTCTTCAATGTGTGCCTGGTTGTCCTCCCAAATGGCAGTGTAGAGGGAAATGTCACCTAGGTTTATGAAAACTGAAATAGTGAGGATCCTTTCCAGTAAAGACTAGATGGCATCAGGTACATTCTTTATAAGAAAATGCATGTTTTTCATGTTAAATGAACCCTTGCTGTCAAAAATACTTACCTTTCCTTTTTATTTATGATTGGGGCCTTTTGATAGTCTTCTATATACATTTAATATATTCAGGAGATTGGTAACCTGCAAATCTAACTCTATCTCAGCAGTTCAAGATGTGAACTCAGTATGCCAGATTGTAATCCCTTTTGGACTACGCATTTAAAACATTTCAATGCTACTCCATTGAAGTTCTTCCTCTGGAATTATCCCCACTGTGCATGGCCAGAAAAGTAAGGACAGTTCAATTGCCAGGAATTTGACATCTTGGCTGATTCAGATTTGATGCAGCTCCTTACCTTGTCCAGCACACTCTGTATTTATTTTTTACTTGAAAGCTGCTCCATGTCAATATAATATTGAGGACCAAATAGAATTCCTGATATCAGCAAGAACAAATCAAGGAACTGCACAATAACTAATGAAAACCCCACGTCTGCCCTGCTGCCAGATGGGAAGATAGATTTGTTCCTGTCACGGATCCCTCAAAGTCTTTGCAGGGAAGCAGGTTAGGGGTGGTTTGGGGATCACCTTCTTTCTCTTCCTCTTCAGGTGTCATAAGAATTTGGCAAGGGTGTAATTCAAATTAGCTTGCAACAGGGTTTACTGAGTTAGTACATCCATACCTGTCCATTGGTTGCGTCCGCCTTGAGAATGAAATGTCACTGGTGAACGTTTTACCAACACAAAGCCGACAAGCAAACTGGTGGGCATAATAATACCTGGCAAACCCATCCAGGTGGGGGCCTCAACCGGTCCTGAGCAGACCTTTCTGGCACCACCAGCCGATGGGGATCGTGCCTCCCAGGCGTAAGCCATGGCTTCACCCGTCGCTCATGGGGGATTGCGGGAGCTGCTCAGTCTGCTGGATACAAAGAATCCTCCTCAGTCCGACACCACTCTGCCACAGGATCTGCCCATTAGTTGGGCTTTGCAGGGGTCCAGTCTTCACTCCACACCCCAGAGGGATTCAAGAGGCCTCCTTAGTCTCCAATCACCATGCCCTGGGTATGGACTGTTAGCCCAGTCTGTTGGCAAAGGGTGCCCTGGTTTGTGCCTACTACCTTCCTGGTGCTCATGCCTGGGGAGCTAAGGAGGGTTATGGATCCAGCCAATCCTCTCTTCCCTTTGGTCTACCTTGCTGAGCTGTTTTTCCTTGACTATTAAGCCCCCATTAAGTGAAAGCTTAAGAACCCTGGGAAAACAGAGGTCAGATATCGCAGCCCAGGCCAGCCAACCGGTCAGCATAATTGGCCAGCCACTAACCAATCATCTGGTCAGCCAGCCACCAGCTGGTTATCTGTTTGGTCAGCCTGATGGTCAAATGGTTTTGCTAACCTAGTGACCAGATGGCAGTAGATGATGAGGCCAGTGCTCAGAAGGCTCCTTACTTGAGCCACCCACTGAATTCTTGACTCCATTTGACTCCTCTGGTGCCGGCCCATATATCTGGTCATCCTTCTGACTTGTGAGGGATCATGCCGGAAACCCTGCACTTGGTGGCAAGGGTGAGAAGGGGATGGCTCCTCTCCCACTGCACAGAGTGATGGCAGCCTTCCAAGGGCCCGCTCATCATCTTTCCTACTGGCCAGGCGGCATATGTGCAAAAACCGACGGAGACAAAAGCTTGGCTCAGAAAATGACTTTCAATAAATCGTAGTGATGTAGCTGCTCTGATAATTACAAAACCCTTATCCAGAATGAAGTAATTTACACATTATTATTCAGCAGGTTCTCACAAACATGCCGTGCATTAAGGTTGATGGAGGCAAGCCCTTTCTTCCATGCTCTGGTTCTCAAGTGCACACCTCTACACACAGGCCCAGAGGTCAGCTATCCTAGGCCAGAATAGGATCAATGGCACTGCAGTATCATTACGATTAGGGAGGTTCTAACTTAAAGGTATTCAGTCATAATCTCCTTCACCAAGTACATACACTACATGTAAGATTTGCGTTTCCTCTTGTACCCAGCGGGATTATTATTGGAACAGCACATCATCAGTAGAGTAAAACAAACTTATCCCACAATGGTATAAACTCATGTTCCCTGTTACTCGGTGAACAATCCAACGCTTGGTGAATTCTGCTTTACAAGGATAGGAAGAACTAACATTAAAGGATCAAAAAAGCCCTGCTGCTATGAACGCTTGGCCAGTTTTTCCATGATGTAACTTTTCGGGCACCTCCTGCTTGAAACCTCAGAAGGATCATTAGGCCCCACTTTTATGGTTGCATTTGTACTGAAAATCGAGATCAAGCAAACTTTTGACCTTCTGCTTTGTGAGCGGTATCTTCCCTGCCTGAACTCACCTTGATATGCCTGAATTATCATTTGACAGGTGTACAACCACAGTCAGACTTCCCATCTGCCACTGTCCCCAGAGCAGGTCATAGCCAGTGGGTGTTGGGAGCTTGGAGTCAGAAGCGAAAAACCCATGAGCTTGCCCCACCTCAAATGGTAAGTGAAAAAATGATGAGTAGTTTGTACGCCTCCTGCTTATCCTATATGTATCCTTCACCTCTCATTTCTCTTCACAGTGCCAGATTAGAGTCAGGATCAACAAGGATTTCTTTCTCCACATTTAGGTTCACTTCAAAGGAGGTTGGGGCGGTTGGAATCCCATTCAACCATTCATGCGTCGATTTCCCTGATCAGCAACAGGTCAAAGTTAAATGCAAGGTGCTGGCTGAGGCAGAACTTAAGCCCCAGGCGGGGCAATGGGAGAGGGTTCAGCGCTCTGTCCATCATCTCCTTGTATTTGCTTTGTTCCCCCTAAGTTGGCAGGGTATGCTCAGAAGTGGGTCCCTTGCTCACTTTATAAATATAAAGGATAGAGAAGCACTCCTAAATTAAGTGTTTTCTTATATCTGTTTTTTTTTACATTTTATGAATCGTTATTTCATGGGTGCATCACTGCTGCAACGTGTTGACAGCATGTGCTAATCATAAACTAAGAATCTAACCGGATCAAAACCTGGAATGCAGTGAGCTCTGTTCCCTTAGAACTAACCGTCCTATGTCTTCTGCAAGTGTAGAGTGGTTGTCCAGGTTGATATTTCCTTCTTTCCAGATCATTTTTCAAATTAAATATTTCTTGATCAAGTTCATGTATTGTTTTTGATAGCTCTTCAATTATCAATATTATCAAATTCAAAGAACATTTGTTGAGAATAGACAACCATTTGTCCATGAATGCTGGATTTCAGCGAAATATAAATAACATCGGTCTGATAGATAACCAAAGTCCCCATGATATTCTTTAGGCTCTATGATATTGCACCAAAGTAGATGCATGAAGCCTCTGGTTTAGTTGTCGTCAAGTTAGGTATTGTAATTGTTTCAATTGTTGGGTAATGGAACCTCCATGAGAGTCAGATAATTTTACCTCTTGTATCAATGCGAAGATGTCCGATGCTTGTTCGTTGGTATAGGCTATGGTGGTGGCACGATTCTCTGTGATGCTTGTTATCAATTCAAATGACATGTTTACTCCTTAGGTGCTACCTCCAATGTTGTCAACTCAGTAAAGTTAAAAATATGAAGGATGGAGGAGCACTCCTAAGTTAAGCTTTTACTCATATCTGCTTTTTTATTTACATTTTATGAATGTTTATTTTATGGGTGCATCACTGCTGCAACAACCATACGTCCAGCGTAGGAGCTCATTTAGCTGCTGACACACGAGATACAGCATCCCTTCTCCTTCCTTGGTAAGATTTTCATTAACTCGCGGTTAGTGTTATTATTCTACCTGAGCACTTCATATCTAAAGGGTTAATGTTATTGTATTTTCCTCATTTCTGAGTTCCATGCCTGAGCAGCAGATCCTTACATTACGATTTAGTCTTACCAGCATTTGGTGAGTGCAGTACTTTATTCAGTTCAGCTTTGAATTCTTCCATGTTTTTCTTAGTAGCACAATGTGCTTACTTGATATATGTGTTTTACATTTTTTCAGGCATAGTAGAGTTCCTTGCCACATTAATTTGTCAACGCATTGCGGACAACACTGGTACTGACGAGGTATGACTATATTCACTTTCCCATTCATTTATTCATGAAATGTAGACATATTATTTTACATGGTATCCTTATTCATGCATGATACAGCCTTTTTCATAACAATACAGGCACGCCATTCTACTGTTTTCTTCAGTGCATTGCTATGTACTCCATTTCACATGTTCGAGGTGATCTAATAAAAGGGTCAACATCACTTTTAAAACCTTTTTTCTAAATACATCAAAACTTTATTCATTTTTGTTTTCAGTATTCAACAAGTTGCTTAGCCTTGATTTCACATCTCATTCTCACATTCTGCCCACGTTTTGTTTATTCAAACACTTTTTTCTTCATTCCGTGGTTTGGGCTCATTCAACATCATGTATCAACATGTGAGTGCATCTATCACTTGTTGGGCTAAAGGATTTTCTTCTTGCACAGTTATGGCAAATAATATATGAATGTATAATTTGAGATTTGTTCGATTACAGAACATGCCCCTGAGGAAGGGACTGCAGAGTAGGTGTAATTTGCGTAGTTGAGCTACGCAAAGCTCCGCAAAACAGTAAAAAATCTCTGCGAACACGCAAAAGTTCTGCAAACACGTGGAATTGCTTGTTCCTCCCGTTCGCGATGCTTTTTTCCTGTTTGCGAACGCTGTTTGCCTGCTCGGGGAGAAATATTGCTCGAAACACATTTTGAAAGCGCGAACAAGCAAAAAATTAAGCGAAGCCGCGGATTGCAGAATTTTTGGCAATTCCGTGTTCTCCACGGAACACAAAATTACCCAAATTACCCAAATTCCGTGAGCGGAACAGAATTTACTGCTCGGGCCTACCGCAGAGTCTCAAAATGCATTGGGCTTCGTGTTAATACTATGACAATTTGTTATTGTAAAGTCTGTAATTTTCTGTACACAGTTTGGTTTGGATTGTAAACGACAATAGTAATTTGAATATTCTTTTTGTTTATTATCAAACATAGCACAAGAGCTGATGTGTTCCATATGCTTGATTGACGAATAATAATCTGTACAACATATAACATAACAGAGTTTTTTTATTGATTAAATTGCTTGCGTTTGGATTTAACTTGCAGAAGACATAGAATGGTTAGTTCTAAGGGAACAGTGCTCACCGCATTCAGGGTATTGATCCTGTTAAATCTTAGTCCCTTGCTCACTTTGCCACTGGATTCAATCTAGACTGGCTGATGAAGGTGTTACCCAGAAACCGGTCCCA
Organism: Lissotriton vulgaris; assembly: GCF_964263255.1. Classification (NCBI taxonomy): domain Eukaryota; kingdom Metazoa; phylum Chordata; class Amphibia; order Caudata; family Salamandridae; genus Lissotriton; species Lissotriton vulgaris. Next base: position 105,562 of record NW_028253867.1, on the reverse strand, counting down.
GGATGCTTGCTTCCGGTTTAGGGAAGACTTGGCTTGGCTGTTTGGACTGGACTGTTCCCATAAGGCACAGGGTCAAGACTGATTTGCATATAGATGGGTCTTTACTGAGGTGGCAAAGTGAGCTTAAGAATGATGTTGGATTCAACCGAGATCTGTGACTGGGGGTGAGTGTCTGAAAAGTTTCAGCGCTCCGTCCATCATATCCTTGTGTTTGCAATGGGAGAGGTGACCACTACAGCTGTGGTGATACACAGACAGGGCCTGGCTCGCTCCCAGAGTTGCCACCACCCCGGAGGGCGATGCCTCGTCCAGCAACAGTGAATGCCCAGCCCTTTTTCGTGCTCCAGCCTGATTCCTTCCTTAGAGCCAATTCTTATCCCAAAGTTCTGAATCTAATTTGCCGACTTCCCTTATCTACATTGTTCCAACATACTAGCGACTGTTCAACTTGGAGAACTGCCACAGATATGGGTATGGTATGGCACAAGATTTACATCATCTCCCCTGGATTTTCAAGGACCAGCAAGAGCTCACCAGACGCTGATGGAACCACAATGTTTTCCAAGGTTGGAGTCCATCTTTTGGGGCAAATGCATTCCAGGGCACACTGCACTTCAACAAAGAAAAAGAACACTCTCTGGGGCTCCCAAAGGCTGCTCTGGGATCATATGTGTTACCACATTGGAAGCTGTAAGGGTGACCATCTCTGCCAGTCCAGGTTCAAAGATCTGAACCGGACTCCCTATTGATCAGCTGAGGACAATAGAGGCCATCGTCTGTCCCTTCTGAACAGCACTCGCCCATCCCTTAAGATCAACAGGCTCATGTACAAATGCTATTCACATGGAACCTTCTCCATTTTTGCCTTCAAAGTTTTCCCAAAAATATTTGCTATTCCCATCAAGATCTGCAACTGCTGCTGCCATCATCCCCTTTGGTTTTGCTTTGTTCACTCTAAGTTGGCTGGGTATGCCCAGACGTGGGTACCTTGCTCACTTTGCCACTGGATTCAAGCTAGCCTGGCTGATATCTGCTGATTAGCCAGAAACCGGCCCCAGGATACTTGTTTCTGGTCCAGGGAAGACATGGCTTGGCAGTACGGGCGGGACTGTTCCCATGAGGCACAGAGTCAGACTAATTTGCTTATGGCCGTGTCTGAACTGGGGTGGCTGAGTGAGCTAAAGAATGATGATGGATTAAACCCAGATCATTTGGCTGGTGGTGATTGCTTACAATGTTTAACACTCCGTCCATCAGCCCCTTTGGTTTTGCTTTGTTCGCCCTAAGTTGGCAGGGTATGCCCAGATGTTGGTCCCTTGCTCAATTTGTCACTGGATTCAAGCTAGCCTGGCAGTTGACTGGGGGTGAGTGCTTGCAATGTTCAACACTCTGTCTATCATCCCCTTTGGTTTTGCTGTGCGACTCCACCTGGGCCACCGACCAGAGCAGATAGCCTCCTGCTGCCCAGAAGTATTCCCAGTTGATCTGGAGCTGTGCAGTGCACTGCTGCAGAGGAAATACATCATGCAGGGACCAGGTGTACCACAGCAGTGGTCCTGTGGAGGTGATCCACCTTTTCTGGCAACCAACCTTCTGACTAAGTTGAATTTTCCGGGTGTACTGCACGGATCTCACCTATTTACCTCTCAACGAATTCACGGCCCATTGAACTCTTTCTTCAAAGTTCTTTTCAACTTTCAATTAAGATATTTGTTGGCCATCTGTCTCGCACCCGTATGTAGCCTTAGATTGAGTTGTGGGCTGCGTTCCCAAGCAACCCAACTTCAAGAAGAACAGATTATGGGGCTAGTATGAAAACTTTTTGCATTTCTTAACGTGCTGAATCCCAATTTCAGCCCATTAAGTATTGCAAAACAGCTTTTTGTTATATGTACAAAAGCCAAAAACCAGTCACAATTTGCGATTTCTACCTTGTAAAAGTTGCAAATTGCGACTGTGATTTAGGAAACGCAAACAGGATTTACCTGTGTCAGATTCGTAAAGCACATGTAGAAAGTATTTTCTTAATGCGAATTGAGCATTTAGGAAATGCTATTACCATTGACTAAAAGTCAATAGTAACAATGTGCAAAAATGAAAAAATCCATTTAAAAATTACCTATTTAATGTCACATGAAGCACACATATGCCCTAGGGGCATATGTACACTTACATGAGCCGTACCCATTTCTCGAACCTCCAGCGGGGCATTAAGCTCAGATTCACCCTTGGTTTTTGATCTCCTAAATTGCAATTTCATATAATGAAATTACAATTTAGGAATTGCAAACCATTTTCTATTTGGCCTATATGTTGGAATGCAATAGCATTTCCTATTTCCAATTTTGTAATAACGATTTCTACTCTGCATAACTTGCTATTAGGAAATGCTAAATAAGATCCATACATCTGGCCCTTGGAGTGCTGGGGCCGCTCCCGATCTAACACCATCCATGGAGTTTGCCTTGATCAGCAGGATTTGAGCCCCCAGTGCAATGCTGGGCAGTCTGTTTTCTGTATGCCAGACATCCTGCACTTGCAACCGGGCAGGGATTTGGCCCTCAGCTCTTCACTCACCATCACTGAGGGAATCTGTTATTGTTAGTTTCTTTCCTTCTGCTTATCAGTTTGTTAAATTCCACCAGGTCACCACATCTGATCAGAGGTTGTAGTGAGCCTCCGATACATAGGGGAACAAGACTAATTCCGTAGGCTGCAAAGGGGGGGGCCTCTACGCAGGGGGGGATTATGGCATTAAACCCTTTCCCAGATCTGAGGATGAGTCATACACCAAAACCAGCAGGAGCCAGCATGGAAAACAGGCTGCCTTCCCAGGCCCAACCACATAAGTGTGCGCTTGAGCCAGTACATGGGAACCGGCATAGGAAAACACATACTGCTGCACACATCACATAGCCAAGCACCGAGATTTTTTTAGGCCGGGGGCAGATGGGTACCCACATGTTGTACTGAGGTGGGGAAGGCCAGGTGCATCAACTGCATACCTCTGCAGTGGAACCGGGGTCGGGGTGCCTTGCAACTGACGATCAGAGCTCTTAACCTGGGAGAGCAAAGGAAGCAGCGCCTCCTGTGACAGCCCCGGCTACTCACTGGGAGAGCCCTAGTACAACTGACATTCAAGTAACCCTTAGACTAGTCTAACCCAGGGAGGAACCTAGGGTGGCAAGGTTCTTTCGAAGTGTTGATGATCAATGTGTCCTACAATTCACACTAGTTCTCTCAGCTAGCAGCGTTTTTCATTGACACGTAAGGGGAGTGATCCACTGCCAAACGTCATAGGTAACATTTAAAATGTTTGTCTACTTGTGGATGCAGAAGAGGTAGGAGGAAGTCACCACTGGCCATCTACTGCCCACACGAAGAGGCAGCCTCGCAGCCTTCCCTTCTGAAAGTTGGCCTCCTCGGTTTATAGATTGTTTTCAGGCACTTGGCTCTGTAGACCCAACTCGGCATCACAGCAGGTGGGCAAGAGAGAGGCTTCCATAGCAGTGGAGGTTGACAGCTCCACTACTTCCCTTCTAGGCAGGTCTTCACAAGTCTTGAAACCTTATTGCTGTCACACATGACCAGACAACAAGATACCTGTCAGCAAGGGAGAGTTATCTCACCTGCTCATTGGCCATCCACCACCCACCAGGCAAGAGCGTGCCAGGGTTTGACCCCTGTAAGCCGAGAGTTCCCAGCTTAGGGGGCAGCCTCAAGCCCGGACCCCCTTGTCCTGTTGTGAGGCACAGAAAGGGGTTCCCCCACACTGTCAAAGCAAATCACCTGCCACTGGTACACACATAGAAGCTTGAGCAGCTGGGGGACTTCTTTCCCCTCCACTCGAAGCATTTCACACTGGCACTGCATCTCTGTCAAGAGGAGCCAGTGTTCCCATGTGGCCTAGCTCCTTCTCATCTAGGACAATTCTTGGACACTCAAAACCTGGATGGGCAGGGATGAGCACCAGCTGGCCATGGTGGCAGGGTCTTTAAGGGTCCCAGCCCAGGAGAACGCTGCAATTTGGTTACCCCAGATGTATGCTGGTGAGCATGGATTACATGTATGGAAGGTTGTCTCTCACATCATGCCACTCACAGAGGACAGGGAGGGCCAGGAGGGCCACCCACCCTGGGCCCTCATGTGTCAGTTGGGTCCTCCAATGTGGAGGAAACTGCCTGTTCCTGCTCCTCCCTCATGCATCCAATGGCCGTGGGCTGCTATGCCTGTATGGATGCATAAGGGAAGGGTCAGGCCCTGTTCCTTGGGTTCCATTTAGGAGGTGGCTGAGAATTCAGGCTGTACTCTTAGTTACACTGGCCCCTTCATTGTTTATGTTCCTTCTGCATATTCACCTACAGAAACCTTCTTATCACTTTTAGTTCCTCTAGATTGACGAATTTGAAAATCTTATAGGCACTACACCAGAGCGGTTGCCGACACCTGTGGTTCTGATCGAATCTCATGGAACCATCCAATCAGTAGCAGCGACTGGTGGTTAGTACAAACAACAGGGACTTAATCAACGTGAGGTTATGACCTGCTCTTACTGGTAGTTCCTCATGCATGTTAAATAATTACAATCCACAATCTCTCTCACAAACAGGATTCAGAGAGTCACCCACAACAGTCAGCAAAGGTTGAACACAAACTAATTCATTCAGTTTACAGCATGTACAGCCCTGGACATCTAAGGTCATAACATTTGTGTTATTGCTTAAACTCGTGTGGCTGGATGACACTTGTCCTTCTAAGAAGTTAGACCAAAACGCTGCAGGTTATGTAACTAGTTAGCATGGAGGAGTCTACTTCTGTATTGGAATAACAAATTGTTCCTCCAACTAAGAATGTCCATGCACCAACAGTCTATATATTCTTTAAGGAATGTATTCCCCTTTTCCGTACTGGCATAGATCCTACTACCAGGCAAATTAGCTCCTGGCTCTAATTTGATCTCACAGTCATAGGGCCTGTGCGGGGTTAGCTTCTCTGTCTTTGTCTTTTCAAACACTGTTGCCAAATCTTCATGTTCTGGAGGGAATGACCACTGTTTCCACAGCAGAGACTACATTTGATTTGGTTGCTAAAATCTTGGCTGTAGAGATTTTATTGTCCTCATCTGAAGGGCTAAAACAATGCTTCGAACAATAGCTTGAAATTAATTGGACTGTTTTTCTTTCCCAGTTTATTTCCAGGTTGTGCTCAGTGAACCATGGTAAACCCAAAATCAACTGAAATTGAGGGAGCATCTATGAGATTGAAAGAAATTCTTTCTCGATGTTCACGATGATGGGTTGTGTTTTGTCAGTGATGGGACCGGAAGACAGATTTTTACCATCCACAGCACATAAAAGTTCTGTAATTTTCTTTTTACGAAAGTTTAGTCCAATTGTTTAAGCATACTGGATGTCACAGAAATTTCCAGTTGCCCCAGGAATCGATCATAATTTAGATAAAAAGAAACAGTTAGGAGAGGAGAACCTGACTGTAAAGTGTTTGCCACCTGCTGATGACGATGATTAACGTTTGCTGAATATCCACCAGGGCAACCCTTTTCACTGATGGGGATTGTATTTTGCATTATTCACCTTTGACATTCTGTCACAAAGTGTCCCGATGGACTGCGATAGAAACATTAATTCCCAGACCTCCTTTTTTCTTTTTGTTCCTTAGATAGAGGACCTCTAACGCTGCCAATCTGCATGAGCTCCTCCGTGGGATGTGTTTCAGAATAATTGGTGCCTTCCGTCTTACTCCTGTTGAATCATGGTGGGATTGGGTGAAATTCTTTCTGCCGTTTTGATCTTCTTTCAAACAGCCTCTGGTCACTTTGTAATACTAAATCAATCAACTTGGACACTTCAGTGGCCGGGTCCAGAATTTGGGCTAGTGCATCATTTAACTCTTCTTGGAGCCCTCTGTAGAAGATTGCAGCTCTTTTGGTCTCTGGCCACCCTGTTTCTACAATTAGCTTGTTAAACTGGGCCAAATATGAAACCAGATCTCTGTTACATTGCTTAAGGTCAAGTAACTCATAATCAGTAGCTTGGGAGATAGCGCGACAATCAAAAATTCAGATACATTTTGTGTTGAACCTTTCTAAGTCATATAACACAGGATTGTTTCTTGAAACTATGAATGATGTAATATGTGACATCATCAGCAGTGGATTGCGGGTGCGCGATATATAGTTATTGCAACTAACTATATATGCGAATTTCTATGGTTTTGTGCGAGTAAATTAAGGTTTTGTAAATGCGAATCCCTAACTATATATGGTCTATAACCTATGGTTTTTTCAGTGAATTTCAATGGTTTTTTAATAGCAAATATCAAAAGCTGTAAAATGTCAAGTACATGGTAGGTAAAAACATTTTCGTATTTATGAACGCTGATGTGCTTTGAACGCTGCCCCCCCTCCTCTTTTCTTTTAGGAGTATTCTCTCTTTGCAGATAGTGAAGGGTAGGTAACGTAAGCCTTTGCCCCCGTTGTAACCCGTCGTGCCTGCTTCCCTCTACATTTGATTGATTGTTATCCAAGCATTTACTGTTTTAGAATTGGGTGCTCTCATGCTGACGCCAGCTTCAATCTGAAACATCCAGAAACACTGTAGACTACCAATTCGATCAGTTCCGGTGGAGCCCCAACGTGACCCGGTAGAAAAGAACTTGCCCTCCCCTCTTTGACTGATTGTTCTTGTTGCCTGTCCCTTCTCTTGTCATTTAACAGAACTTTTTGGACTGCTGAAAGGGGTTGTATTCCGACCGCTGGTTGGTGGAGACATTTTGACTATATACTGGACCTGCGTTGTCGCGTAATGCGTCATATGACGCGCCACGTTAGCGCACCCGGAAGTGCTCCGGTGCGCAAGGAGCAGCTTCCCGGAAACGATCCAGAGCGCGGCGCGCAGCACGTAACGTAAGCATAACAGGTCATGTGAATTGTTAATAAAACTTTTCATTGGTTCATTTTACTTTTGTTATTCTAATGATGAAAGGCTTGGTTATATGACCTAAAAATAACGCTTTTCATTGCTTTCGAACATTTTTTTTTCCCAAATGATGAAAGCCGCACCTTTTTTTTCTCACTCTGACTTGTAAAGCAAAGGACCCAGATGCATTTACAGTTTATCACTAACAATGTTCCAGGCTAATGTATTTTCCCGGGAAATTTACAACTGTCCTGCAAGTAAAATATTCCTTTTTCGAGAAAAAGGGCGTTTCTTCGTCCCATGAGGGAGCCGTTGAGCAAAAGAGGCTCGGCCTGCTGTCTTAGTCGCTGATAGGCATGAATATCAGATTCTTATCGATCACTTTATGTTGCAGGAGTTGAAAACACAACAGCCCTTGACCATTTTTCTTTACTGCGTTCCTGCGTATTATACCTTTTAACAGTCATGTAATTGGACTGCTTTATTTCACTTGCCTTTTACTGATTCGAAAACAGTGGCTATTATTAAAAACTTTACCAATGTAGGTACTATTACCATGTTTTTTTTAAAAAACCTTTATTGTGAAAATGTCAGTATACAAATACGTGCCTATAACCACGTGGGCCGGCCACGGAGCAAACTGGAATCGTATATGATGAGGGCACATTTACACTGTAGAAGAACGTAACGGGCGACCCATTAGATTGCAAGAACTAAGGTGTCTAACATTTACGGAATCGGTGGACGTACATTTTATAATTAAAGTACGACAGGGCCAGTTACAATAAAATTATCTAGATATACATTTGCGGGCAAGTACCATGGGTGACGTTAATTCGAACTTTCAATAGTACAGTAATCAATAACACATCAGAACTTAATATCAATAGGGATGTCAAAATGTTCAATCAATTCTCGTCCCTGCCCGCCATGTGCTTCAAAACTACATACGTATCTCGTGATATCAAGGTTGGGCAACCAGTACACAACAAGGAGTTATGAGTCCCATTTATACCAGCGCCATTTTGGGCGCGGGCGGGCAGGTCCAGGATATAGTCAAAATGTCTCCACCAACCAGCGGTCGGACCAGAACCATTTTCGGCAGTCCAAAAATGTTCTGTTAAATGACAACAGAAGAAATAGGCAACAAGAACAATCAGTCAAAAGAGGGGACGCTTTCGTGAATGGGGCCCATGCCCTAGCAGGCAAGCGTTCGAGTTCCAAGGTGTCCCAAAGCCATTTTAGTGGACCAGGCCCAAATCCAAAGAGCTGGCCGCCATTTTGAGAGTCTTGTTGCAGCCGGCTATCGCTGCACCACATGAATAGCCGCAATTCAGCTAGATGGCGGGTGAGTCACTGTACCGCAAAAGCGGGCGGAACTCAGCTGAAAGGTGAGTGAAACGCTAGGAGGCACCCCACTGCTGATGAGGTGCCTCCACCTGGGGAAGAGGGAGAGGCCCGTTTGCGCTGCCTCCCCCCCCCCCTGGGCACCCCACGCCGTCTTTCGGCGCAGCATTGTAGGATGGCCACACCAGTGAAACTTGCTGGACACCACCTCGGTGCCATCCGGATCTCAGCGCGTTCGAGTCACTGTACCGCAAGAGCGGGAGAAACTCAGCTGGACACGCCGTCTTTCGGCGCAGCATTGTAGGATGGCCACACCAGTGCGGCAACTTGCTGGACACCACCTCGGTGCCATCCGGATCTCGTCGCGTTGTGCTGCCTTCGGCGTACTGTAGCAGCAAGAGTGACCGCAACTCAGCTGGACACGCCGTCTTTCGGCGCTGCATTGTAGGATGGCCACACCAGTGCGGCAACTTGCTGGACACCACCTCGGTGCCACCCGGATCTCGTCGCGTTGTGCTGCCTTCGGCGTACTGTAGCAGCAAGAGTGACCGCAACTCAGCTGGACACGCCGTCTTTCGGCGCAGCATTGTAGGATGGCCATACCAGTGCGGCAACTTGCTGGACACCACCTCGGTGCCATCCGGATCTCGGTGCGTTCCAGTCACTGTACCGCAAGAGTGACCGCAACTCAGCTGGACACGCCGTCTTTCGGCACAGCATTGTAGGATGGCCACACCAGTGCGGCAACTTGCTGGACACCACCTCGGTGCCATCCGGATCTCGGCCCGTTGTGCTGCCTTCGGCCTACTGTAGCAGCAAGTGCGGGCGCAACTCGGCTGGAAGGTGAGTGAAACTGCACATGAGGTGCCGCCACCTGGGGAGGCGGAAGAAGGCCGTTCGCGCCGCCTCCCCCCGGGCACCCCACGCCGTCTTTCAGCGCAGCATTGTAGGATGGCCACACCAGTGCAACTTGCTGGACACCACCTCGGTGCCATCCGGATCTCGGCGCGTTGTGCTGCCTTCGGCCTATTCGCACATCGGTCCGCTTCTGACGCCGCCTCATGGGCCAACGGGTTTTGTATGCTTTTTATAACCCAAAGCCGCATAACAGGTCATGTGACTTGTTTATAAAACTTTTCATTGGTTCATTTTACTTTTGGTTTCCTAATGATGGAAGGCTTGATCATATGACCTAAAAATAACACTTTTCATTGAATTAAAACATTTTTTTTCCCAAACGATGAAATACCCACCTTTTTTTTTCTCACTCGGCAATCAAAAAAGGTTCCGTTACATGACAACAGAGGGGACAGGCAACAAGAACCATCACTCAAAAAGGGGAGGGCAAGTTCTTCCCTACCGGGTCACGTTGGGGCTCCACCGGAACTCATTGAATTGATAGTCTACAGTGTTTCTGGATGTTTCAGACTGAAGCTGGCGTCAGCATGAGAGCACCACCATCTCGTAGCTCCGTCGTGGCCATTCCGCAAGCAATCATGGCAGCCGCTCCCCACCGGAAGCCTGCGGGAGTCGGGGGCCCCCAAGACTTTTGTAGAATCTTCAAGGCTGAGGGAACGCTTTCGAGAATGGAGCCCCAGCCCTAGCAGACAAGCGTCCGAGTTCCAAGGTGTCCCAGGGCCATTTTAGTCGACCAGGCCCAAATCCGAAGAGCCGGCCGCCATTTTAAGAGTCCTGTGGCAGCCGCCTATCGCTGCACCGCAAGAGTGGGTGCAACTCAACTACATGGTGAGCGAGACGCTGTAGCCGCAAGAGCGGGCGGTAAACAGCTGAATGGCGGATAAGGCACAGTGTAGCAAAAGCGGGCGGAATGGCAACTGAAACGGTAAAGGTGCGCCCCACTACAGCAGACGAGCCTCCACCTGGGGAGGCCCGTTCACGCCGCCTCATCCCCCCCCCCCCCCCGGGGCGTCCCACGCCATTTTTCGGAGCAGCATTGTAGGATACCAAAACCAGTGCGGCAACTTACTGGACATCACCTGGGTGCCGTCCAGATCTCAGCGCGTTCTGCTGCCTTGGGACTATTCGCACAACAGACCGCTACTGACGAGGCACAGTGCAGCAAAAGCGGGCGGAAAACCGCTGAATGGCAAGTGAAACGCTAAAGGGGCGCCCCACTACAACAGACGAGCCTCCACCTGGGGAGGCCCGTTCACGCCGCCTCCCCCCCCAACCCCCCGGGGCGCCCCACGCCGTTTTTCGGAGCAGCATTGTAGGATACCAAAACCAGTGCGGCACCCAGGTGACATCACCTGGGTGCCGTCCAGAACTCAGCACGTTGTGCTGCCTTGGGACTATTCACACAACAGACCGCTACTGACCATTGTTGCTTCTGTTTTAATAATTTTTTTTTAAGGTGTTTACTGTTTTTGTTGCGATGTATATATTTATAAGTTATTAAAGTGTTATAATCCTACTACTTTGTTGGAGTGCTATATATTTTTAATGTGACACATAATTGTGAAGACTTTGATGTACAAAAAGGCATCCCTGGAATCTTCCGCTTCAGGCTCGGTCCCACACACCCTCACAGTGAGAATCCCCTCCCCAATCACAATACAGGATGGTTATCAGATAGTAGGAACGCGTGTGGTGTGACGGATCTCATCGGGAGGGGGCCTTGATCTACTGTAACTCCTTTGAAGAGGGGTTATTCTTTACAGTTAAGGCCATAAACTACATCCGCAGGGCTACGTGATAGCCTGGGACCGGCCTGGACAATCAGACACAAAGGAAGAGGAGTGTCAGAGGGTGCGGTAGTGAATAGGGTGAAAGGGTGGTGTCGGGCGGGCACAGGGTGTGATTCTCAGGGAAGAGCAGCGCAGATGGGGGAAGGTTTATGGCCCATGCATAAGACAGAGAGCAGGGGTGACCAGTGCGTGGGGGAGATGCTTGCGAGGGTGGGGAGCCATGCTGAGGATCGGCGGCGTGCAGAGAGTGGGTCTGGTCAAGGCATCTAAAATGGCTGCATTGCACGACAAAAGTGTGGCATTGGAAAAAAAAGCAAGATGGCGCAGACAATGTTTATCAATACGAATTAATTTATAACAATTATTTTTAACAATATATTTACTCGCAGTGTCAAAATGGCGGTCAACACTTCCTGATTTCCTTCGAATCGAACGTTAACAGACGTCACAATCGGCGGCGTGCAGAGAGTGGGTTGGTCAAGGCATCTAAAATGGCTGCCGTGCACGACAAAAGTGTGGCATTTGAAAAAAAGCAAGATGGCGCAGACAATGTTTATCAATACGGATTAATTTAAAACAATTATTTTTAACAATATATTTACTCGCAGTGTCAAAATGGCGGTCAACACTTCCTGATTTCCTTCGAATCGAACGTTAACAGACGTCACGCAGCAAAAAAAAAAAAAACACTCACGCGCAACCGCTGGAAGACAAGTATCAACATATATGAGCATCCTCAGCCACCCTCAGAAAACATAGGGGGTCACGATACGTCTCCCGTACCCCCTTATACCCATTTCTCACATTGTTTTTCCTCCATCTTGTAATTTAATTAAATCGAAACACAAAATGGCGAATTCCCGTTTCGCGTCCCGGTTCACTACCCGGATCGCGAACCGGAAAGCGCTTCTACCGCAAAAAATCAATATTTTTTTATTTGCCCCACGGGACCCTTTAATAACCCCAACATCATTCCTAGGGGGTCAAGAAGGGTCTACCTTGCCCCCTTTCATTAAATTCCCCCTTCGTTTTTCTCCTCCTCTTGTCTCTCGATCCTACCGAGAGACAAGATGGCGGCCGTCCTGGACTGTTTAGAATGTTGACAGACACCGGAGAGCCAATCAGCTTCGCTTCGCAAAGCTCCGTTACGCGAAAAGTACGCGAACTGGTGCGCTATCCGGGACGCTGTCACATTTATATCTGTTTTTTTGAACGTTAATTTCTCAAAATCCACTGGAGCACATATATTGAGACCCAGCAAAGGCACATTGGGCTAACAGTCCCTACAATTTTGCCAAGTTTCGTGCAAATCCATTCAGCCGTTCGAGCTAAAAGTGAGGCCAAACCCCCTATGGAAAACTCAATGTTAAAAACGCGTTTTGGGACCCCCCTTTTTTCTTGGCCCCCCCTTGACGGAACCCCCACAAATTTTCAGGGGCTGCTCAGAAACAAAATGTGCCATTTACCTGAAAATTTCAGCCGATTCCGTCCACAAACGCCAAAGTTATTAGACATAGAATTTTCAAAAGTTCCATAGAGAAAAAATCCTAACTATATATACCTACTGGCGACCACCAGTAGGTAATATATATATATATTGCCTGTGGGTACTTGGAGCATGATGTAACACGTGGCAGCCCAGCTGCGAAGGACCGCACTACCCCGCGAACATAGGGGGCCACAGGGCTCGGAGTCTTGCCGAGCTCTCATGGTGGAACAGCGTGTGAGGGATCAATGGATGGCACATAGGCCGAGGCCCATTGGAGGGCTTCAAATGCAACAGTCGAATTAAAGTGCATGAACTTGTACTTGAGACATTGGACTATAAGACCCAGCATTCAGTGCGTGCACCCGAGAAGCCAATTGGATGGTGTCAACCAATCGACTGCTGGGGCATGTCTTAAGCAGCACAAACTCCTTGTCATGCCTCTGATGAGAGCGAAAGCTCAGAAACGCGTCAGGCTACTACTTCCGACATGTGAACTGTAAAGAAGCTGGACTATGGCGCTATCCTTTACCCGAATAAATGCCTTTGGCCACATGCTGCTGTGTGCGACCTTGCCTGTGGGTACTTGGAGCATGATGTAACATGCGGCAGCCCAGCCGCGAAGGACCGCACTACCCCGCGAACATAGGGGGCCACAGGGCTCGGAGTCTTGCCAAGCTCTCATGGTGGAACAGCGTGTGAGGGATCAATGGATGGCACATAGTCCAAGGCCCATAGGAGGGCTTCAAATGCAACAGTCAAATTAATGTGCATGAACTTGTACTTGAGACATTGGACTATAAGACCCAGCATTCAGTGCGTGCACCCGAGAAGCCAATTGGATGGTGTCAACCAATCGACTGCTGGGGCGTGTCTTAAGCAGCACAAACTCCTTGTCGTGCCTCTGATGAGAGCGAAAGCTCAGAAACGCGTCAGGCTACTACTTCCGACATGTGAACTGTAAAGAAGCTGGACTATGGCGCTATCCTTTACCCGAATAAATGCCTTTGGCCACATGCTGCTGTGTGCGACCTTGCCTGTTGGTACTTGGAGCATGATGTAACATGCGGCAGCCCAGCCGCAAAGGACCGCACTACCCCGCGAACATAGGGGGCCACAGGGCTCGGAGTCTTGCCGAGCTCTCATGGTGGAACAGCGTGTGAGGGATCAATGGATGGCACATAGTCCGAGGCCCATTGGAGGGCTTCAAATGCAACAGTCGAATTAATGTGCATGAACTTGTACTTGAGACATTGGACTATAAGACCCAGCATTCAGTGCGTGCACCCGAGAAGCCAATTGGATGGTGTCAACCAATCGACTGCTGGGGCGTATCTTAAGCAGCACAAACTCCTTGTCGTGCCTCTGATGAGAGCGAAAGCTCAGAAACGCGTCAGGCTACTACTTCCGACATGTGAACTGTAAAGAAGCTGGACTATGGCGCTATCCTTTACCCAAATAAATGCCTTTGGCCACATGCTGCTGTGTGCGACCTTGCCTGTGGGTACTTGGAGCATGATGTAACACGCGGCAGCCCAGCCGCGAAGGACCGCACTACCCTGCGAACATAGGGGGCCACAGGGCTCGGAGTCTTGCCGAGATCTCATGGTGGAACAGCGTGTGAGGGATCAATGGATGGCACATAGTCCGAGGCCCATTGGAGGGCTTCAAATGCAACAGTCGAATTAATGTGCATGAACTTGTACTTGAGACATTGGACTATAAGACCCAGCATTCAGTGCGTGCACCCGAGAAGCCAATTGGATGGTGTCAACCAATCGACTGCTGGGGCGTGTCTTAAGCAGCACAAACTCCTTGACGTGCCTCTGATGAGAGCGAAAGCTCAGAAACGCGTCAGGCTACTACTTCCGACATGTGAACTGTAAAGAAGCTGGACTATGGCGCTATCCTTTACCCGAATAAATGCCTTTGGCCACATGCTGCTGTGTGCGACCTTGCCTGTGGGTACTTGGAGCATGATGTAACACGCGGCAGCCCAGCCGCGAAGGACCGCACTACACCGCGAACATAGGGGGCCACAGGGCTCGGAGTCTTGCCGAGCTCTCATGGTGGAACAGCGTGTGAGGGATCAATGGATGGCACATAGTCCGAGGCCCATTGGAGGGCTTCAAATGCAACAGTCGGATTAATGTGCATGAACTTGTACTTGAGACATTGGACTATAAGACCCAGCATTCAGTGCGTGCACCCGAGAAGCCAATTGGATGGTGTCAACCAATCGACTGCTGGGGCGTGTCTTAAGCAGCACAAACTCCTTGTCGTGCCTCTGATGAGAGCGAAAGCTCAGAAACGCGTCAGGCTACTACTTCCGACATGTGAACTGTAAAGAAGCTGGACTATGGCGCTATCCTTTACCCGAATAAATGCCTTTGGCCACATGCTGCTGTGTGCGACCTTGCCTGTGGGTACTTGGAGCATGATATATATATATATATATATATATATATATATATATATATAATACTTACCAACAATTACAGCGCCAACAAGAAGAAATTTTCTAAGAGCTTGCAGTGAGTTCAACAAGTCAACTATAAGAAGCCAATAGTTGTAGTCCATGTATAAAGACCATATTGGTATATATTTAGATGCAAGAAGTCATACAGAAGAATAATATGTAACCTTCCCTTGTGTTGTTTCATTTAGTAGGAACACAACTGAATGGAGTGACAAGAAAGACAGTATACATAAAGAGACAGATAGCCACATTGCCAGGACAGGTAACCATAGCTTGTAGAGAGATACATATATCTATTTATGTACGAAAGGGTATCTGTATAGAAATTGCTAAGGTTGCTCTTTTACAGGGAGTTCTCCGCAGTTTGGCAGCAGTTCCGTCCAGCAAGAAGAAGACGTGGCATGTCTCTTTGTCTCCCAATCCCCTTTCCCCTGCTTTTTTGCCAGAGTTTCTATAACCTTGGTAATGGAGTTTGGGAATTGAGGAACTGTCATCGGCTGCTGCGGAAATCATCGATTCTGGATTGGTACTTGACAGCATTGGGTTAGGAATATCTGTGCCTTATGAGGGTCCTTATTTATTTATTTATTTATTTATTTTAGCAATTTTTAAAAGCGCAAACAAATACCCATGAGGGTGTCTCGGCGCTAATTCACAGAACTCACTAGAAGGTGTCAGGGGAGTCTAGACAGAGGATTAGGAGGAAGAGAATAGCCATGTCTTGAGGCTTTTACGGAATTTTAGGAGCGTGGGAGCAGTTTTGATGTGGAGAGGTAGAGTGTTCCACAGTTTGGCCGTGGCAATGGTGAAGCGTCTATCTCCCCAGTTGGCCCTTTTAGTTCGATGGACTTTCAACAGAAAGGCTGAGGAAGACCGTAGAGTCCTATGTTGTTCAGCTGGACGGAGAGCTTCTTTTAGAAACTGTGGTCCAGTATTGTTCAGGGTCTTATAAGCTATACACATAGCTTTAAATTTAATTCGGCTCCTGATGGGGAGCCAATGGAGTTTTCTAATGTACGGGGAGACGGATGAGAATTTAGGGATGGCCAGTAGGGTTCTGGCTGCAGCATTTTGTATTGTTTGTAGTTTATTGAGAACTCCTTCCTGCGCATTCAGAAAAAGTGAGTTACAATAATCTGTTCTCGAGAACACCAATGTGCTGATGAGAGTCTTTCCAGCTTATTGTGGAAGATAAGGAAGCAGTTTTTTTATTTTTTTGAGAGTGTAGAAAGCCGATGAAACAATGGCATTGGCATGGTGGTGAAAAGTCAGCTTGTTGTCAAAGATGACTCCCAAGTTGCGAACCTTTTCTACCGGCTGGGGTGGTGATCCCAACTGAGATGGCTACCACTGAGGAGACCATTCTGGGCGTAAACTCCCGAATGTCATCACCTCCGTTTTGTCGGAGTTAAGCTTGAGACAATTTGATGACATCCAGGAGCTTATCGCCTTCATTCCCTCCTGGAAGTTGGCTTGTTATGAAAGCTTATGGGGGAAAGGGGACTAATCGGGGAAATGGAATGGGTGGTAATCTAAGAAGTCAGAGTAGGGAAGGTTTACCCCACAACTCCACTTGTTTTTGAAGAAGTTCTAGAGTCTCTTGCTGGGATCTTTGTATTTCTTCCCTTAAATCTTTGTTTTCTTTTACGGTAAGGGTAAATTGTTTTTGCATACTTTCTATAGGTATTGCCAGGCCATTGACATCTAACCCCTCAGTCATACTCCACTGTGGATTTAGACTTGGCACTTCAATATGTCAAAACTCTTGCCTGCAGTGCCAGATATCCACAGGAGCAGATGCTTAACCCCCAAGTTCCAACTGCAGTTGTCCGCATCGACTGATTTAAGTCTACACTAACACCCATGGTGGAAGGGGAACAGAAAAAGAAAGAGAGACAACCTCCAGATTTAGGACCCTGCAAAGCTCTCCAGTACTTGTTTGAGACCTTCTTTTGGAAGCACAGAAGGCCTGAGTGCCCTATCTCAGCGAAGTATTATGGCAGAACCTGCAGAAGAATGAAAACTAATTTTATTAACATTCAATAATTCTCACTTTCAGATTCTCTCCATTCACTCTCTCTTCTGAGCTGAGGTACTAGTAGGCTAACCCCTCTCTATTGGGTGTCCTTGAAGAAACCTGTTTGTGCATTTTATTATTCCAATTAACATTTGTACACCTTGGAACACATATCCAGAAGTGAGTACTAGGCTGGAGCTCAGGAATTATCCTAAATGAAGGTTCTAGGAAATTCCCAGTTGAGAAGTTTATAATTGAGCAAACAGTTTTAGTTCAGTTCATAAACTTTATTTCGATTTATGAAAATCACAAAAGTTAAAACAACATAAAATTAGAGGCCAAATAGAACAATCCATTGAGTTTCTAAAACATGAAACTTGTCAATTAACATAGCTAAAAAAATGTTCTTCATAAAGCAATAAATAGAATAAAAACCAACTCTAAAGCACCCCATGGTAAATTACCTAAGCTAACAATATCAATTCTGTTTTAAGTTTTGTGGGAGCATCAAAGCTGTACAATAAAGTGCATGGTGCTATTTTAAGACAACAGGGGTATCGAACAAAATATGACAGTTTTGGAAATAAGTCTATTATTTTATTTTCACTTTCCTTTTCTACGTTCTTAAAATGTCCAATGAGCTCTTCCTCAGGAATTCTGTTTGCAACGAAGGAATTCAGTCCACACCTAGTGAAGCACTAATCTCTTTAAAAAAGGGAATACCCTTTGTTTGTTTGTTTTTTTTTTTATCCTCATTTGCCTGGACCCTCCTCTTATTCAGCCTCCAACTGCCATGCGCGTGTTAACTTAAGGTGCAAGTTTACCCCTGCTCCTGAAAACGCGATTTATGAGAATCGGCAGGAGATGGCCCGAAGAGAAAGCGGGTAATGACTCCAAACTTAGTGTTTAACCAGTTGAACTAGCCTTGGGACCAAATGAGGGGGGCATACCCTTTGGTGTGCACACCGCTCTGCGAAGGCGCAGACTAAAAATCAGGAATAACTGCGAACTTTTTCTCTTAAGTGCACGTGCAATGAAAAACCCTGCTCTCTCTTCAATAGATGGTTGAGCGTGCGTGTTGGAGGAACACTGCAGCTCGAGGACACTGCAGGAGAACTAGAGAACTGATGTAGAGGTGTATGGTGCCCGCCATTTTGGGTTACCATTAATACAGTAGAGGTGATCACATGCAGCAGTCTCTGTAAAAGCAGCTAGAGATGGGGAAGCCACCACAACCAACAGGGATACCAAGCAAATCTGAGTCTCTTCTGCTTAGGTGGGCACCTTGAAACACACACAACCTTTTCCCTGACACATCTCTTCTGATATGCTGCTAGGTTTTGACACACCCTGAACAATTGCAAGGACAACAATAAGTAATGGGTAGCTATTGCAGACTCCGTACACACGCCAAGTGCTGAATTTGTTTTTGCATTTTTCACCTTAAAGAGAGGAGAAGCATGTAATTAATGTCAAATGTGTATGCCAGTATGATATGTAACTCAATACTTGCCGTTTTAAATCTTTGTGATGGAAATTTACATATTGCATTTGACTTGCAATATTAATTGTCTCATAAGTCCCCTCTTTGCGGGATTCCTATTTAATCCGACATACAACATATAGAGAATTCTCAGGTGGCCAAATCATATTGAGTGACATATGTAAACCTGAAGAAACACGAAATGTGACTTTTGCCCAACTCCTAGTAATTTTTCTTTAAGACAGGCTTTCTGATGCAAACGTTCTGATTTTCTCTATAATATTAAACTAACATATGGAATTATAAATGGGTAACTGTGAATCATGGGGACACTTTTCCCAGAGGGCTTGTAACATTAAATGGACAATGAGAGCAAAGCTTGAGTTATATATGATATCAAATAGAATCCCAAGATGAAAAACATACCGGCAACTCACAGTAACTCACAGTAACTCATTGTTGGAAATTGGGTTTTTTATTTGAGAGGGGTGAAGCCTACTGAAGCAGTAACCATAAACTCTGTCATAGCGAAGTCATAGGCAGCGCCCAAATTAACCTGTGCTTAACCTTCTGGTAGCTTGACACGAACGGATTTAGACTTAACTTGGATGCAATGTGCAAAGTATTTATGCCGCACTTCAAACAGTGATAAAGTGAAGACACAGCACAAGAATATTTCCACACAATATAGAACATTAGAGTAGAATGTTATACATTATTTGACACCAAAAACAACAAAAATCCAATCAGTAGAACCTGAGTTTGAAAATGTTAAGATTTCAGGCAAGTAACGCACCTAAAAGCACAAAGCCCTACTGTGGCATCTTCCACTATTTCTCACCCCCGGCAGCTCAGCTGACATTGGAGCGGCTCGTGGTGACATCATTCCGAATGTCACCGTGACCAGCGTTCTACGTCGAGCGCCTGAGGGAGTGAAAGTGTCACCTGCCGGGTCATTGCTGTGGCTGGGGTCGCTGATGTTCTAATCTACTTGTGTTCCAAATAAACTTCCGTTTTATGTAACTTTTCACACTGGCGACGAGGACGGTCTTATCTCAGCGACCTCAACACGCTGAGAAGTAAAGAATTAGGTATTGGACGAATACCGCAAGTAAAGTAAGTAGACTGAAGGGCTGCGAGTCACCGAGGGAAGAGCGGCGGAAGGTTGACAACTGCTACGGGTGCTGCCTCACTAAAGAACCCACCAGTGCAGAGAAGCTTCACACCGTGAGTAGCCAACCTTGCGAGCAAGGACTTCGCCCTCATCAGTGCCTTAAGGGGTGTATGTATGTCCAGATGGCGGACTTCGCGGAAAGACTGGAGTAGAAGTGGGAAGAAGCGAGGTGTCCCGTCTCATCAGGAAGGAGCGCCGGACATACGCGTTGTAGAAGGGTGGTGGACGTGTGTGCCTGAAGGTCTGTCGGGGCATCTATACTTGCCGGCTATGCGATTGTTTGAAGTGTTGGCTGCGTGAAGGGTGAAGTAGCCTAGAACACTTCAGGGTGTTAGTTTGGTTGACTGACCCGACAGTGTGCAACGGAGCAAGCCCCGCATGGCACACTAACCTGCAGCCTTCAGAGTGCATCGGTGGTGTCGAGCAGTGCCAGCTTCCCGTTTTCTTTGCTTATCCCGAGTGACTGTTTGGATGACAGAGAGTATAGTAACGCCAGAGGAAGAATCCTGATCCCAAGCCAGCGCTGAACTCACTTTTGTTCTCGCCATCTGCACATAAGGGTGTTGGGAGGATAACGGCTTGGTATTCTCCTCAGCTTGGGAACATCCGGGTCTTGAACAAAGACTGGGCAATATTTTCAAGATCAATATCACCAAAAGGAGAACTGACTTTCTACCACAGTGCCACCCGGTGGTTGATTTTGGGATTGTTTGAATCATCTGTGAGAGGGCAGCAACCTTATCCAGTTCAGTTGAAATATTTTGTTAATTACACGTACTGTGTTGGTGTATGGTAGCTTGCCACCGTATTTACAAAGTTTTGTTCCCAGTACCCCGGAGTGTTTATTATTTAGAACTGTAAACATGCAGAGTGTGACAACCCCACCTTTCTTCTTGACCAACCCAGGGGAACCCGCTATTCAGTGGAAAAAGTGGAAAAAAGTGTTTTTAAATTATGCCACCGTGTTTGGCCCGAATCTGGGGTTAGAGAGAAAGGTGGCACTATTGGCGTATTACCTGGGGGCAGAGGGACAAGAGGTTCTTGATCACCTCCCAGACCTAGGTGTGCAAGAAGCGAGGGGGTTAAATGAACTAGAGATAAGTTTGAAAAAACTAGATCTGCACTATCTCCGGAAGACTAGCACCATTATGGAACAATACCACTTTGGGAAAAGGGTACAGAAAGAAGTAGAATCTATAGAGGATTTTGTCTCAGACCTAAGGAAACTAGCTGCCACATGCAAACTTGGGGGCGCAAGTGAGGAAAGGATCAGGGATCAGTTCGTATTAGCATGCAGGATGGAGCGGGTACTGGAAGAATTGTGGCTTAAGGATGACCCACCCCTAAGAGAGGTCTTAATAATAGCCAAGCAGGTAGAACACATGTTGCAGTGTGTCAGCGAGATAAAACAGGACAGTGGGGAGAAGAGAAGCGAAGACAAACCCAAAGTAAGCGAGGTGGTGACTGAGTCGGAGGTTGTGCCTGCGATCAAGGGACAGAAGATGGTGAATAAAGGACAGAATGAAGACAAATTGGGATGGTCATTCAAGGGTGCCTGCTACAGGTGCGGGAAGCAGGGACACATGGCCAATGATAAAGAGTGTCCTGCCCTCAAGTTCACATGCAACAAATGCGGGAAGAGAGGCCATTTCAGGCAGTATTGCAAAAGCGGACAGGGATTTAGTAGACAGGGTAAGGACAGGACAAACGCGGTCTGTGATTAAATAGTTGTGCAAGTGGAGGAAGGTCAGGTCTGCAGCCCTAAAGACACTGTAAAAGTAAAAGGCACCGAGTTGGAAGCGCTGTTCGATTCCTGTTCAAGGATAACAATTATCAGTGCGAAAGAGTTTTCACGTTTATCCAAGGGGAAGATAATCTTAAAGAAAATGGACGTGAGACCCGGGGGATATGCGAGTCGTCCAATCTCTATGAAAGGATACTTTTGGGACATAATCGAATACAAAGACAGAACAACTATGTCCAAGGTATATGTGTCCACTGTCGGCGACAACATCTTGGGCTGGCAAGCACAGAAGGAGTTGGGGGTATACCTGAATCCCAACAGCAACCCCCAAATTTTGATACAAGAGGTACAAGAACAGGAAGAGGGTCTGGTGACAGAGTTCAAAGAAGTGTTCAAAGAAAAGCTGGGGTGTCTGAAAAACTACTGCCACAAGATCAAATTGAAAGAGAATGCGAAGCCGGTAGTAGCCAAAGTCAGGAAGCTACCCATTGCCATCCAAGAAGCGGTGAAGACAGAACTCGAGAAATTGTGCAAGGCAGAGGTTATAGAACTGGTGGAAGCGACAGAGTGGTTAGCACCCATCGTGGCCACACAGAAAAAGAATGGGACGGTTCGGCTGTGCATCAACCTCAGAGCCTTGAACAAGGAGGTTGTGGTTGACCGTTTTCCGCTGCCCAATATCACCCAGATGATGAGCATGCTAGAGGGCGCGAGGGTATTCTCCACGCTTGACCTTACCTCAGCCTACTTTCAAATCAAACTTCATGAAGAGTCGCAAGAACTCACGGCGTTCATGACACCCATGGGGGTATACAAGTTCAAAAGGATGCCGTTCGGTTTGGTCTCA
This sequence comes from Lissotriton vulgaris, assembly GCF_964263255.1. Taxonomy (NCBI): domain Eukaryota; kingdom Metazoa; phylum Chordata; class Amphibia; order Caudata; family Salamandridae; genus Lissotriton; species Lissotriton vulgaris. The sequence goes on along the minus strand of NW_028253867.1, from coordinate 83,342 downwards.
GCAGCAGCTGTGTTCCTGAGGCTCATGGGAAACATATTGAAGGAGATTCCAGGGGTTGTATGCTACCAGGACAACGTCCTAGTGTTCGCCAGAGACCATGAAAAGCATGATAAGAGACTGAGACAAGTACTATCAAGGTTTAGGTCACAAGGACTTACAGTGAAGAGAGAAAAATGCATGTTCAGATGTGCGGAACTAGACTTCTTGGGACACAAGGTAACGGCAGAAGGAATCCGTCCCAAGGCAGAGCTCCAGAACACCATCCTAAATCTGGCGGCCCCGAAAAGCAAGGAAGAGATCAGGTCTTTCATGGGAATGTTAGAGTTCTACGGAAAATTCATACGGAACCTCGCAGGGAGAACGCATGCCATCAGGCTGCTGTTGAAAAAGGAGGCTGCGTTTGATTGGAGTCGAGAGTGTCAGAGGGAGTTCTAGGACGTGAAGAATGCTCTTGCACAAGCACCCAGTCTGAAGTCGTACATACCTGATCGTGAAACAATAGTCACAACGGACGCAAGTGCCAAAGGGCTAGGTGCGGTGCTCAAGCAAAAAAACAAAGACGGAGAAGAAATGATAGCCTTCGCCTCAAGATCACTGCAGAAGTCAGAAGGAAACTACTCCGTGATCGAAAAAGAAGCTTTAGCAATATTCTGGGCATTGAGCAAATTCAGAGATTTCCTGTGGGGCACAATGTTCATCCTTCGTACAGACCAAAAGCCATTGGTGGAGGTTTTCAGTAAGAAGGGGCTGGATGCGATCTCCAGTAGGATCAGGCGTTGGGTGGTCGGCCTCCAGGAGTACACTTTCAATGTCGAGTACGTCCCAGGTACCCGGAATCTGGCGGCAGACTGCTTATCAAGGCTGGTGAAAGAAAGTGATGTGAAGGAGACGCAAGACAAAATGGAAGAAGATTTGGATGATCACCAAATGGAAAATGTTTGTGCCATCCAGAGAGTAATAGGTGAGGAGACATGGAAGTGCGCACTAAAGGATGACGGAGTCTTAGATGAGGTGTGCAAGAGAGTAATGGACAGATGGAAACATGAAGATAAACGCATGGAGGCTCTTCGGCCATTCTGGATTATAAAGGATGAGTTGTCCGTGGTTGACGATTGTCTGTTCAGAGGAACGAGGTTGGTACCTCCTGTGACGGTGAGAGAGAGTCTTATTGACATGGCTCATGATGGCCACCTGGGCATCCCCAAGACCAAACAAAGGCTGAGAGAAGACTATTGGTGGCCAAGCATGGACCTGGCGATTGAAAGGAAAGTGAGAGACTGCATCCCATGCAGCATCAGCGACAAAGTGCTGAGGCAATTGACACCTCCAATGGTGTGCAGACCACCACCATCAGGGCCCTGGGAGGAGTTGGCGTTGGATATCGTTGGTCTGTTGACAGGAGAGGTGCGCACTCCGTATATTTTGGTGCTCATGGATCTGTACTCCAGATGGCCAGAAGTGAAGTTGGTGAGTGAAATCACGACTAAGATCCTCATCGAGTTCCTTCAAGGGCTGTTCGAAAAGGAAGGATTACCCAGCAGTCTACTCACAGATAATGGGGTACAACTATGCTCAAAGGAGATGGAGGATTTCCTTGGGGAGAGAGGAATCACACACAAGCGATGTGCCCTGTACCACCCAGAGACAAACGGCATGGTAGAGCGTTTTAATAAGACCCTCAAAGAGAGCATCCAGTTAGCCAAGGCCAGCGACATGAATTGGAAGGAAGAGGTATGGAGGCGCATAGAAGCATATAGGTTCACCCCGCACTAGACGACGGGGGTCACCCTGTTCGAAATGCTCTGAGGAAGGATTCCTAACACCAAACTGTCACCAGAGTGGATGGGGTGGCGTAAGGGTTGGTCGGACCACTCCAAAGAAGCGAAAGGATTAGTAAGGCAGGAAAAATCTATGGGGAAGAGGAAAGAAAGATTTGACAGGCTTAACTCTACACGGGAAGCTGGTTTCAAAGTAGGTGATGACATAAAGATCAGGACACCCACTGGCAGGGCAAGTTGGTCAGGATACAGTAGGCCCATCAAGATCACAAAATTGTTCAGGAATGCTGTAAAGACCCAGGAGGGGAAGATATGGAACATGGGGAGGGTAGTGAAATTTTGCCCACCCGGCCGAGGTTCAGATAGAGGCAGTGAGAGGGAGGACGACTCCGAGGAAAACGAGGGTCTCCTTCCCAAGAAAAAGTGGCCGAACCCACAACCTGGGGGAAGGGTTAGCCAGAGAATGACCAGACCACCCAGACATTTTGAGCAGTACGTAATGATGTAATTCTTCTGAAATACTTGTTGTTGTGTTATTTATTCTTTGGTTCTTTCCGCAGGGGAGGCGGATGTGTGGCATCTTCCACTATTTTATATCAAAAGAGGGAGGAAGGACAATCAATCACTTGATCAACGGACACTATTTACCACTCAGAGTGGTGGAAGGTCCAGTAACAGCTTGTGTCCGTATCTAGTACTGAAGATACAAAAAAGGGGGGGTTGCTGAACTGTTCCTATGGAGAGCTAGGGAAGATTTAACTGGCGTGACCAAAGGTGTTGGAGTAACACCCTGGGGCATCCATTTTGTTGGATGTAGTTGCCTCACACACCCAGAAGGGTGTCATGCTTCATCATAGGCGGTTGCTCCTCGTCGGGGAGGCGGTGCAATCCCCGACGGGCTCACCTCAAAGAGGGGCTCTTTGGCGGAGATCTTTTTATCCAACAGCCTTATGGTGAGGTGGGGGTGTGTGGGCAGAATGGTGTGTTATTGTGAAAGGGATATTAAAATGTAGCAAGGGGTACCGGAATTCACTTTATTCTGGGGGTCCCCTGGCTGCAATTAAAACATGGGGTTAGCTCGCTAGGTATCAACAGGTTAGGTCGGGTGACCCTAGATGAGACTAGAAGTGAAAGTGGTCGACATGTTTCTCGCAGTGGGTATAGTCACCCGCGATTCATCAGGACCTTACAAAAGTGAGGATAAACATGCTAGTGTCATGTGTGTGGTGTATGTTACCTCTGTGGGTTCTCCTATGCCTATACATAGAGAAAAGGAAACAATGGTTAGATACAAATCTGCAGTAAACCAAAACAAGTCACGTCATTGCCAGGGCGTGTGAACAATGTGGCATGCTGTTGGTACTGTGGAATACTGAACACAACAACTGCATGCCTTGTAAATTGCGCGTGCAACGTGCAAAGTGGGGAGCACACACAACCACTGAATCGATGAGGAGGGTTGAGGTGGGGGAGGGTGCTGGCTAAAAACAATGGTTAAAAGGGGTTAAAAGGGGTTAAAATGCAGCAGTCTAGGAGGAATGCACTGCTCATATAGTGTTTTTAAATGAGCAATTATTGTGAAAGAGGCACCGTTTGTAACACACTGTGGCTAGGTGCAAAACACACACACACTGTGACCTGATAAGTTCTGAGGAGATAAAGCTCACGTTCCCTACTCACCTACAGGTCAAGGACTATATGCCACATGAGGGGTCGGCGGGACAAAACATCAGGGATGAGCCCAAGGGGTTTAGCTAGAGTGGGAGCATAAATCGCGCCTATAGGTTACTACTACTGCTAGCAAACTTAAATTCAGTGCAAGGCAAAGAGGCTCTAACCTCCCATCTCCCGCTCTCCGCTATTACACTCACCTCGAATCGCCTGTGTCCGCGTTATCAGACCTACCCTTCTCCGCCGAGCTCGAGTAGTTGTGTGAGCTCGGCGGCCGGGGTTATTTAACCAAACAACCAGATCGGCGTGCAACTACGCGTCTCCGCCCCCTCTGCCATATCACGTGGTATCGGCCGATCTTGTGGTGGCCATCTTAAAATGGTGAGCTGGTGCGTATAACACTAGTGGCTAGTATTTACTATGCCTAATTATTACAATAAATGGCATGAAGTTGGGGGGCCTTAGGGACATGGAAGCATCGCGTGTTTAACATAAATTATCCCTGTCGACTTCCTGTCTTAAAATAGGGGATATAGCCCGGCCTGGTATATGTTTGAAATAACGGCGGCCATGATGTAATGGGCACAGGAGCTCGCCTGAGCATACAGTGTCGAGGATAAGCTGGTAAAGTGGCAGTATGTAAGACCATGGTGTATCGGTGGTCAGATAACCATGTATAGCGTATGGGTCAAGGTCTGGGGTGTGTGGTAACAGCCAGGGAAGGTATTGATAAGTGTTGTTTTAACTCTCGAAGTGGACCACTGTCAGATGTAGGACCAGGGTATAGGGTATCAGGGTGATCACGGTACAATACTGGGAACTAGATAATTTAAAGTGAGTGCCAGGGAATGTCTTCATTGAGACCCTGTTTATCTGAAGACAGTCGGTGGACCCATCTTTGTTCCTTCCGGAAGAGGGCATTTTTCGGGCAGTTGGGGCTGGATTCTAATACTACCCATTTCATAGAATCTTCATCATGATTTTGGTCTACATAATGTTTGCACATTTTTGTGTGGGTCTTCTTGCAGCGAAAGTTGCTGCGGTGTTCGATGATTCGGGTTTTCACGGGACGGGTTGTCATCCTGATGTACTGTAAGTCACACGGACACGTGAGCATGTATATACAATGCGATGTATTGCAGTTAGTGTGATGTCTGAGCTCCCATTTGAAAGTCTCAGAGAGCTGTATGGTCTTAAGTGTCATGGTGTATCTACAGACCCCACACATTCCACAAGGATAATGGCCCGTAACGGGGGGTAGATGCCACAAGGTTTGTTGGGTTTCTTTTCTGACACTCTTGGGTCTAGTGCTGATTAGGATATCCTTCAGATTTTGTGATCTCTTGAAGGCGAACCTCGGTTCTTCCAGGACCATGTCCCCTGTGTTGAGAATATCCCAGTGATGTCTAATTGTATTCCTGATTTTGTTGGATAATGGGGTAAATGTAGTCACACAGGTGATTGGTTGATTCTCAACCGGGACTCTTTCCTGCCGCTCAAGAAGGGCTTCTCGGTTATTGTTCCTGGCCCGCGTAGTTGCACGCCGATCTGGTTGTTTGGTTAAATAACCCCGGCCGCCGAGCTCACACATCTACTCGAGCTCGGCGGAGAAGGGTAGGTCTGATAACGCGGACACAGGCGATTCGAGGTGAGTGTAATAGCGGAGAGCGGGAGATGGGAGGTTAGAGCCTCTTTGCCTTGCACTGAATTTAAGTTTGCTAGCAGTAGTAGTAACCTATAGGCGCGATTTATGCTCCCACTCTAGCTAAACCCCTTGGGCTCATCCCTGATGTTTTGTCCCGCCGACCCCTCATGTGGCATATAGTCCTTGACCTGTAGGTGAGTAGGGAACGTGAGCTTTACCTCCTCAGAACTTATCAGGTCACAGTGTGTGTGTGTTTTGCACCTAGCCACAGTGTGTTACAAACGGTGCCTCTTTCACAATAATTGCTCATTTAAAAACACTATATGAGCAGTGCATTCCTCCTAGACTGCTGCATTTTAACCCCTTTTAACCCCTTTTAACCATTGTTTTTAGCCAGCACCCTCCCCCACCTCAACCCTCCTCATCGATTCAGTGGTTGTGTGTGCTCCCCACTTTGCACGTTGCACGCGCAATTTACAAGGCATGCAGTTGTTGTGTTCAGTATTCCACAGTTCCAACAGCATGCCACATTGTTCACACGCCCTGGCAATGACGTGACTTGTTTTGGTTTACTGCAGATTTGTATCTAACCATTGTTTCCTTTTCTCTATGTATAGGCATAGGAGAACCCACAGAGGTAACATACACCACACACATGACACTAGCATGTTTATCCTCACTTTTGTAAAGTCCTGATGAATCGCGGGTGACTATACCCACTGCGAGAAACATGTCGACCAATTTCACTTCTAGTCTCATCTAGGGTCACCCGACCTAACCTGTTGATACCTAGCGAGCTAACCCCATGTTTTAATTGCAGCCAGGGGACCCCCAGAATAAAGTCAATTCCAGTACCCCTTGCTACATTTTAATATCCCTTTCACAATAACACACCATTCTGCCCACACACCCCCACCTCACCATAAGGCTGTTGGATAAAAAGATCTCCGCCAAAGAGCCCCTCTTTGAGGTGAGCCCGTCGGGGATTGCACCGCCTCCCCGATGAGGAGCAACCGCCTATGATGAAGCATGACACCCTTCTGGGTGTGTGAGGCAACTACATCCAACAAAATGGATGCCCCAGGGTGTTACTCCAACACCTTTGGTCACGCCAGTTAAATCTTCCCTAGCTCTCCATAGGAACAGTTCAGCAACCCCCCCTTTTTTGTATCTTCCACTATTTCTCACCCCCGGCAGCTCAGCTGACACTGGAGCGGCTCACGGTGACGTCATTCCGAATGTCACCGCGACCAGCGTTCTAAGTCGAGCGCATGAGGGAGTGAAAGTGTCTCCTGCCGGGTCATTGCTGTGGCTGGGGTTGCTGATGTTCTAATCTACTTGTGTTCCAAATAAACTTCCGTTTGGACTTCCAGACGGTGTTTGGTCATTTTATGTAACTTTTCACACCTACTCATGGCCATCTGGTCATGCAAGATTGGGTGCCAACCACAAGTTCAGGCTGTCTGCAATGGATCGCATGCCGGATGCAGGGACCAGGTTAGTCCCACTGAAAGAGTTACCTTCAAAGTCCAGCGCAAATAATTCCATTCACGGTGGAAGGGGCCTTGAGAAACAGGGAAAGAGTTACAGATAGTTGAGTAAGGAGAGTGTTGTAGCTCATCATTGAAGTAGAACAAAGTGCAGATCTTCAATTGCCTGGTGTGATTGACGGTTGCTGTGGTGCAAAGAGTTGGATTTGCTAGAATGTTGAATGGGTTTGTGGAGTGGGTACAAGATCTTTCTGTCTTTCTGGGAAAAGGCTTGTTCACATTCACAAAGAGCTCAACTGATGAAACACCAAGGATCCAGGACCCGAGGGCGCCACTTGGGTGTCAGTAACTCACTCCAGCAGGTGCCATCAGGTCTCAGACAGGTCCAGTTACAGGTCCAAGCAGCAGGTCAGGTGGGGAGTGGCAGGGATGCCATGGTGCTCAGAAGAGAAGGTCAGCTGATTGACCCTTGGAGTCACTTCAGCCTGGGATGAAGGGTGCTGGTCCAGTCTTCTTTTTTAGCAAGCAGAGATGCTGGCAGTTGTGCAAGAGAGTAGCAGGGCAGCAGAGTGGCAGTCCTGCTGGCAGTAAAGCAGCACAGAAGTGCCTCTGTAGTATCCCCAGGTCCAGGAGTTTATTGAGGAGTTGGGTCTGAGGGTCAAATGTTTATACCTAAGGACTTATTTGAAGTGAGAGTAGTTTCTAGAGAATTCCCTTTGAGCTTCTTGAAGATTCCGGACTCCCTTGCCCTGCCTGGAGGCTGGCTGCATGAACAATGCAGGGGTGACAAACCCTTTTTCGAAAGGCAGAGCATGGGCTATTTAGTTGCAAGTGGCGCTGTGCCCAGCCCCCCATCCTGTCAGTTGATGACTCATCCAGGCACACCTCATCCCTCTACTGAGTGGCTGTCTAGGAAAAATAAATAAAGTCCAACTGCCAACTATACCCAGTAATGTGAATATTCACCAAAATACTTAAGCAGTAAAATGCCAACTTTCTAAAAGTGGAATTTTCAAAATTCTAATTTAAAATCTGACATTACTATTAAAGAGATTTCTTCATTCCAATTTCACAGACACCAAACATGAAATATTTGCCAGTTCCCAATCAAAAGTTATCACTTATTAAATGTAGTAAGGCAATCCAATGCTATTTCATGGCAAGGTAGGCCTCAAAGGAGTGAATGACGGATTTTGTAGTTTTTCACTACAGGACATGTAAAACTTGAAAATACACGTCCAACCTTTTATTTACCAAGCACCTTGCCCTGTGGGGAACCTAGGCCCTAACTTAGTGAGGACTTATATTAAATAAAAGGGGTATTTAAGGCTTTTCAAGGGTTAAATTGCCAAGTTGATTTGGCAGTGTAAAACTGCATTCAGGCTACAAAGGCAGGCCTGAGACATGTTTTAAGGTGCTACTTGAGAGGGTGAAATAATAAGTGCTGCAGGCCCACTAGAAACATTTAATTTACAGGCTCTGGGTATATGGTATTCTAATCTACAAGGGACTTGTAAGTAAATTACATATTCTAATCAGGTGCAAGGGAATTTTACTATATTTAAGGGAGAGAGCACATGCACTTAAGCACTGGTTAGCAGTTTTAACATGCACAAAGTCCCATGGCCAACAAAAATGAATTCAGCAAAAATAGGAAGGATGAAGGCAAAATGTGTGTGGTGACCCTCCACAGAGGGTCAAGTCCAACAACCACCAATAAATTGATGTTATTTATGGCTCTCAAGATATTCTGGCTCTGCTTATAACTACTCGGTTGAGTTAAAGGAGCAATGGGCCATCCATGCATACTATGGCCTCTCCTCCCCTCAATGGTCTATACGTGAAAGAAATACCTTATCTGCCTCATTGACCACACTCACCACCTTCCCCCTCCTATTGCAGCTCTGCTTTCAGTCAAAGCGGACAAGCAGCACTATAATGACAGGCTCTCAGAGAGCCCTGCCAGCCTGACATGGAAGGCCTTGATGATATAGCAAAAGTGGGCAATGAGTTTTTATCAACTGTTGCTTTTTCATAGCAGTGAACTACCAGATTCAAAATCTGATGTCAGTGATAGATACTTCTGATGGAAGTTATGCATAACAAATATAATTATAGATGTTTAACAGTGACTTACAGGACTGTTTTCTCCCAGGGGTTCTGAGTAACATCAAATAGACAATAAAAGTAAAGCACTATTTTCCATGATGTCAATCAGAACCCTGGGGTAAAAAAACATCCCTGTAAGACTTTTTACCCATCTATAATTTTATGTTATAAGTGGACCCCAAAATCTTCTACCACTGATTGCACTGACAGGTTCTCAGAGAGGCCTGTTACCGTGGGCTGAAAGGTCTTCATGAAGTAGCAACAGTGGGTGACGAGTTTTGTTATCAACTGCTGCTATGTCACAGCTGTGAGTTATGAAATTTAGAATCTGAAATAAATGATACAGGCTCTCTATGACACCCATACATAACATAAATATTTATAGATGAGCAACAATGTATTACAACAATGAATTAGTGGAGTTCTGTGTCACATTAGATAGAAAAGAATGAAGCTTGATGTGTCTTTGATGTCACTCAAAATACCAAAGTTGAAAATATCACCATCATTGACTTCTACTTATCTAATATTTTATGTTATGCAAGGCACCCAAAATCATTTGCTCTTGCTTTCAACAGCTATGCAGAGATAGAAGAGTAATGGGGGTGCCATGCGTAACATAACCTCTCCTCCCTGTCCCAAACAAAAAAAGTACAAGGCCTCCTGCCACCCAACGCACCACTCTCTAGGCCATGGGTACTCCCAAATGTTTTCTCAGTGGCCAAAATGTTAACCTGTGATGTGGCGCCGCATGGGCGTGGGAGGTGTAAGGTAGGCACAGGGGAAGTGATGCATGTACATCTAGTGGTTGAATTGCACCTGGGATCAATCCCAACTTCCAGATTTGACCAAACTGTATGATCCTAGGCAATTGTTTTATTTCACTTTGCTCCTGGCATTGTTGTTAGGGGGAGTGGGAGCGGGGTTAAGAATATTTTTTAAATTCATGTTTGAAAACTGTCACTTGAAAAACAATCTGCTGTAGGTTAATGAAATATGCTGTTTGAATTTTGAAAGGACTTTATCATATGTTCATATCTTTGTCACAAGGCATCAAGAAGCTGTGCACCCTGATTGGCAGTGCAGCTTTGAAAGGCTTTCGAAGATCCATCCAGAGCACCTGGAATTTCTTCATGAAGTAGCAACAGTGTTGTTCAAAGTGCCACTCCTGAACATGACAATCCTAATCCCACAGGGATCGTGGTAACAGATCTAGAACTCTATTGCTCAGTCACTCTTGGCCTCGTGCTCTCAGCGAAATATATGAGGAATACACAGCGGGATGCTTTCAATGTTTATTGAACCAACATGACTCTTGTATAGAATATATGTGCGGCAATGATCAATAGACAGAAGCAGATGAAAGTTATTAGAAGTATTAGGACACTGAACAGAATAAAAAGTTCCTCCAATGTGTTTAGACAATGTATATATGCAAGCATATAAGGCAACATATAAATCTGGCATACTCCTACTATGAAGACGCTAACCTAAGTGTCTAGGGTGTGCGTATTGGTGTGTTCTTCCAAGAATCCCCATGCTGGATGATCCAGCCCCAGTTACCTGAAGGGAATAGAAAAAAAGAAGAAAAAGTTGCACAGGCAGAAGTGTAAATCTCTGTTCATACTTTTTTATTTGTTTCGTCAATTGGCCCACAATGTTGATTTATTTCATTTACAATGCCATGGCTTCACTTCTGAGACAGAGACATTATTTTTGTAAACACGAACTTACCCTTTTCAGGCAGCCACTTTTATATGAAATAAAGTAAGAAATAATGACCAAAAATTGCTTCAATCCACAGGGCAATTTGTTGTTCATGTTTGTATGTTCAATAAACATTATATGAAGTGCTCAATTAAATTGATGCCTACAGTATCCGCAATTTTCTTTTCAGTTCTCGTCAAGGCCTTTTGAAACTGTTTCTCCCTCCCAAAATAATATTCTTATTATATCTACAACTCAGCCTCAATTAACACAACTGTGGTGCTGGTTCCATTAGTTAGAGGGAGGCTGAGAACATTATAGCTGCTAAGCCATGAACATATTTTTTTTATTATTATTTTTCGTTTCCAGCATCTGAAGCTGTTCAATTTGCTGTTAAATATACAGAAACATACAGAAACATACATACAAATGAGTATACCCGTAACTAGAAAAATCTTATTCACCTTAATAACAGTAATTTGTCAAGAGAAAATGTGTGTACCCTCAAAATGAAGCTTTTGCGACATAAACTGCACGGGGCAAAAAAGATTCAGGTTGCTTTTTGAAAATTTCTGAGAATATGTCTATGTGATAGTGAGTTCTGTTAGAATGTTTCAAATCCTAGTTCCTTGAGACCCTCAGGGATGATTAGTTGTGCTTTAGCAACCCCTGATTGATTGATTGATTGAAATCCAGAGGACCATAGCTCCTAGGAAATGTGCCCACCTCCTGAAAGATTTCATTCAGAGGCTAAGGCCTGGAACACACGAGCTACCCAAAAATGACTGTTACCACAGGTTGCCGTAAATATTGGTTGCACAATCTATATGTACGCTGCAGACAATGCGATTAGGGATAATTCTCCTGTGTGTTTCTCCTCATTCCATGGAGCGCAGACTGGCAAATTGTGTTATCTGCTATCTCAGTTTGCAAAGGGTTTCACTTGCCTAAAATGGAGATGGCAAGCACATGTACATGGTTTCAATTTATGACAAGCTTTCAATTCCATTTCATACAGAAATGAAAGTTTGCACCTGAAATGGTAAAAATTGCCTAATGGCAAGGATAACACGAGTCTCCTATAAAAAATTAGATCTGCTTCAATATTGCTTTCATTTTTTCCATAATTGCATTAAAATATGGGCGGTTCTAGTATGCAGACATTTTTGCTCAGCAGCTATAGAAAATTTTCAAGAATCTACTTTTACCTTCAACCCTGCTTCTTTCAAGCATGAAATGGAGATAACTCTAGTCCTTTCCTAGTATACAATGGAGGACCCTTACCCGTTTCCATTCTCTTTGCCTGCGGCTACAGACAAGTTACGTATTAATGCTTTGCTGTGGCACTATATGTAGAGATGTTGCTGACACCAGACATTGGTGAAACTAAACTTTATTTCTCCAATACACTGACAAAACAACTGGGCACATATCCCTCCGTCCCGACTGTCAGCCGCTTATCATCTACCACCGCCATCCAAACCCAAGGTTCCAATTTCGAACAGACTGACATCACAATAATAGTGGTACTAGATGTGTGGTGCCTCGTAGGCTTATACATAATACCCACATAATGCTAAGGTGTCACAACACAACGCCCTTTTTTTAATAGACATACATTCTTAAAATGAAGGTGCAATACTATACTCACATTATAACATTATAACCTTGTTATAATTTTGTGTCACTGTAAATTAAATTTAAAATGTAAGGCAAAGTGTTTTGCATACTGAAATGAAACGCATAAGCAGCATCATTGTAGTAAGCTCTTCGTTGAGTTTGTAAATTCCAATAAGTGTAAGGACTCGAAAGAAGTAAAATTAAGAGATTTATTTCAAGAGGAAGAACCCCCCACTTGCTGCTATGGCTACACGCACATCAATGCCTAATACAACTGATAGAGCGCGCAGGTCACATCTAGATTTACATCACTGATGACATCTCAAATGATATCACTGATGAAATCACTGGTCACATCATCCAGTGATTGTGAGTGTTTTCTAAACGTTACTGAGTGTTAAACATATATAATAAGGTACGTGGATGTGGGGGTGCTTCTATGGGTATGTGAGTGGGGTTGTGTGATGCATAAAAGAGTGAGTGGGTATATGAGAGACTATATACATGAGTGAGTGAGTATGTGAGTTTTTCTTTTGGTGAGCGAGTGGGTGTGTCAGTGGGTGTATAAGTAAGTGAGTGTCTGTGTGAATATCTGTATGGGTGAGGGTGTGGTATGTCAGTGGCTGTAAATGGTAAATGAGAGAGTGCATGAATGGGTGACTAATCAGGTACATAAGTGTCAGTATGGGTGAGTGACAGGGTACATAACTGGCTGTGTGAGTTAATGCTTGTGTGAGTGATTGTATAAGTGAGTGAGTGTGAGAGAAATTGTATGGTAGGGTATGTACTTTTGTTAGTGATTGTATAGGTATGTGAGTACATGTGTTAGTATATCTGTGAGTGGATGTGTGAGTAACTGTATGGGTGAGTGACTGGATGTGTGAGTGACTGTATGGGTGAATGAGTAGGTATGTGATTATTTGTATATGTGACTGATTCAGGATGAGAATGTGTGTTTGGGTGGATTGCTTAGTGACTAGGTGCATGAGTGGCTGTATATGTGAGTTAGTGGTTGTGTTTGTGGCTGTATGGGTGAGTTGATGTGGCTCTATGAATCAATAAATAGGTGTGTGAGTCTTTGTATGGGTCTGTGAATGGGTATGTCAGTGTGAGAGTGGGTATATGAGATGTTTTTGGGGGTATACGTGGGTGTGTGAGTGGCTATGTAGATGATATCATAAGTGATGTCACTAACCATGTAATGAGTCATGTAATATGCAAGGTCATGAGCTGTGCATTGCGGGGGCATCAGTTATAGGAACTGCTGAATTTCTCTGGTTTTGTATGAGAAAAATGTCAGCCTAACTATAACAACCCGTTAAACTTTGTTTTCTTAGTGAATTTCTGTTTTTTTAACTTTACTTATATTACTTTATCATTTTTTGTCAAAATAATGTGGTTTTTTAAATGATGTTTACTAAGTATAACCTCTCCATCCTTTTTTTAAAAAGTACATTTGTATTATCATTTAATGCTGTGGTCTTCTAGAGTCAGTAGCCAGTCCGCTGGACTAATATTAGTTTACAAAGTATTGAAAAAATAATTATTATCTAGATGCAAAATATGACAAAAAAGATGAAATGATTTCATTTTTAGAAAAATGCTATGAGAACGTACTGTAAATAAAAGAAAAACAGTAACAAGAAAGCAATAAAAACGATGCAAAAAAGGTAGAAAATAATATAGTACATAACTTAGGAATTATTTTAGAGGTATACAAACTTTATAAATTCATTATAGTAGTAGGCTGAATGTGTTTTAGTTTTTTTTAAATGTTTCTTTTTAATTTCGTGCTGAAATGAGCTGTTTTATTATTACCCGAATCTGAGGATTTCCGTCACAATTAGCAGACTTGCTTGATAATAAAAACTAAAGCTATATTTCTATTGGTTCCTTTTGAACAACACCTACATTTTGGGAAAACTACACCCAAAACAGTCACTTTGATACTGACTGTTGGTGTAGAAAGGTGCAAAGCTATTTGTTCCTTCCATTATGGCAGAACACAATGTATCTGCTGCTGTAGCTGCACAAGAGGATGAGCAATGAGTGGAACAAGAAGTTACTTCCACCTGAAAGGAGTGATAATTGGTACTGGTTCATTGAACCATCTTGAGAAAAGAACGCCTTTGCCAGGTTTGCTGAATGCAGCTTGTGTGTGAAGCAGCTTTGAAGAGGAACTATGAAAAAGTACAATTATGGCGCCTCATCTATATGAAACAACATCAAAAGTAACCACAAATGTACATATTTAAGGAAGCGGGAGGAGAGAGCAATATCATCTACTGATGCAAGAGCATCATCATCTACATCCAACCAACCTCCTGCTAATAGCAGCATTCCACCAACTTGCAGAGTTTACGGAAATGCTTGTACACTGTTCTAAATGCCAAGAATTTGTTTTAAAGGAAAATGATGACATTATCACCACATTGGAAAAGGTGAAGGGAAGGGAAGTTCTTAATGTGATGCAGAACCAAGAAAAAGTCATCCATCTATGAACTTTAAAAAGTTGCTCTTTTAAAACGTTATTTGAAAAAATGAAGACATCATTTTCATGTTGCAGAAACAAAAGACTCACCTTTGTTATTTTTCTTCTTTTTACTGTTTTAAAACAGTAGATTTTTTAATATGCAACAGTTTTACATTTCATTTCAGTCTTTGCACTTTTACTATAGTAAATGGTGCATGTTTTGCACAAAAACAACCACCACATTTTTCAGAAAGTGTCAGTGTTTTAATAAGTGTATATGAGTGCGTTAGTACATGTGCTACTGAGTGTCTGAGTGTGTTTGTGTATGAATAAATGTCGGCATGGGAGCATCAGTGTATGAGTCACTGTTTCCTGTGTGTAAGTTTATACATCAGTGTGTGCTTTGGTGTACCACTATATGAGTATGTGTGTGCTTTTGGTGTGTCAGTGTATGCATGTGTGTGTGACTGGGTATGTGAGTGTTTAAATAGGTGTGTGTTTATGTGTCAGTGTATGTCTTACTATGTGTGTGGATGTGTCACTGTAGACAAAAGTGTATATGAGTGTTAGTCTATCTGGCAGTGTATACATCAGTGAAAGTGTATGTGCCAGTGTGTGTTTTTGTCTCGCTGTGAATGAATGAGTGTGTGTATGGGTTTTTTAGTTTATGTGTCGGTGTTTCTCTGGATGTGACAGTGTATGTGTAGGTACTTGCCTGGCTATGTCAGCCTATCAACTATTGTGATCATAGGTGTGTCAGTCTATGTATGACTTTGTCCCTTGCTGTGTCCGTGTATGCGTAGGTGTGTACCTGCTTGTGTCAGTGTATGTGTGCGTGTATGTTTGGTTCGTCACTACATAAATGAGTATATGCCTGGATGTATCAGAGCATGTCTTAGTGTGTCTCTGGATGTGCCAGTGCATTAAAGAGTGTACCCATGGGAGTGTCATTGTATGTGGCAGTTCCTCAAGTGATAGAGAAGCAGGATGATGTACCTTCAGCCAACACTCTATGAAAATGAAAACTTAATCAACCAGTATTGAAGTTTAAATAGTGCCTGGTGTAAGACGTCATTTGAAAATATGAAGACATTATTTTCAGGTTGAAGAAATAGAAGATTCTCTTTTGTTAATTCTCCCTTTTTCTTAGTATATAGCTAAACTTTTAATTAGGTGCCCACATCACTGCAAAAAATAATTCATTTGATCTGTGATAAAGACAGAACACATAAGGTAAAGTTTATGTTATAAGGTATAGATTTACATAGGAAAGTTAAAGTTTCTGCAATATAACTAGTTTTGTTAATAAAGAAGCATCATAGAGCTGCAAATCTCTAAAACAATTAGACATGTATCTTATACATTTCATTTTTATAGTTTTGCTGTTCTCGGATTTCATACTGGTGCACCTTAAACAATTTACTATTTGAAGTTTCTTACTGAACAGTGGAGAAAAATAAATAACATACATTGTAGAATAAAAACCCAGACTTACTCAGTATAACACTTTAATATAATATACTATGCATACACTTCCTACAAACCTGTACCTAATTAACTGCGTTGAATAAATAAACAAAAAATTGTCCATTTATGAAAATAGATGTAACATATATCCAAGTGTAACGGGCCATTTTCAAGACATTGCATTTACTAGGTCAAATGATTTATTTAAAACTTATCATCCATAAAATGCAAACATGGTAAACCACTTTTTAAAGAGAAATCCTTCTTAGAACATTGGTTGCAAAAAAAAAAAGGTATGAAATTGAAAGTTTGAAAGTCAGGTTATGTTTAAAAGTCAGGATTCTTTCATTACATTCTGTCCATCAACTTAGAGTGTTTAAGCACACAGTGTATTGTCCTAACGTTATATGTATTCCTTCTGGAAAAATGATAGCTAGCGTTGTGTACATTTTTCCAGCATCAAAATGTGTCCAGCTTTAAAGTTTTAAATTTAATTTTTTATTTTTGATCCATCTAGTCTACATTATTGAAGCATGAACACAATGTGCTTACAACTTTTATGTATCTGTATTGTAGATATACAGTCATATCTACAATTTAGACAGGTCAAGGTCTGGTTTGCATTTTTATTAGGTTCGTAAGTGGTACAGTTTTCAAATCTAGTAATGATTAATAGATTAACCTTTCAGAATGTATATTAGTAGTACATGTAAAACAGCAATCCACTAAATTATGATCCCCTTTTTAACTTAGATCAAATAACTCTCTAATATTCATTTCTGCTCCAAAAAGTCTAAGGATAACCATAATAAACTCTTGTGTGTCTTGTTGAGAGTTCTTAGAAAATGATACAGATACATTTATTGCATCCACTGTATGTCGTATTCCTGAAGCAGAATGTAATATAGTCCTACAACTACATAAACATTGCAGCGAACAAATAGAGTTCTGAGCAGAACCTGCTGTCTCCTTTATGCTCAATTGCATTTACTAGATGTGGCAAATAAAAGTCTACATTCAGAATTACATTAGCATAGCAGTTGATACAGTTTCTATTTTCCAACTGAAAGCCTACGTTGTTTCCTTCATTTTCCTTTTTTTTCTTAATATTATTATTATCCTCCTCTTTATCTTTCTTTTGCTTCTTTTGCAGAGCATCCATCGATTGCTTAGTAAGTTTCTGTTTAGGACAGAATCTCTGTTTCTCATAAAAGGGATACTGTCCTAAGTGAGGAGCGTATACACCTGTCAACTGATTATGCTCTCTAACACAGTCAGTATCAGCAATAACTTTGTTTTCATAAAAATCAACTAAAAACAATGTTCCAACTAATAACAGTTCAACAGATGCCATACCTTCTTTGAATACACTACTCCCAATATTAATAAAAGTTGCACCTATACTTAAGTTTTGCGATTTGTGGATAGTTACAGCATACATAAGAGATAATGAGAACTGGTGCATCTTACATATAAGTCTTAAACAAGCACAAACCTGTACAACACATTGGCTAATCTGTTTTACTCCATCAATATGATCAAATTATACATCTACATATTCACCTACATTCCTATTCAGAAAATTAATAAAATCAATTTCTATACCCATTGCACCATTTACTAAGCCTTCCTCACTTCCTTAATATTACACTATAATGTCTACAAACACAAAAACACTTTTCTAATTCAGCAGTCATAGAAACTGATTTTTCTAAAAACAAAAAGTTTGGCTTGCTGTTTCTCAGTTAGCAGTATTGTTACTCCCCGGTGATCCATTTTTTCAATCACTGTTAGTTCAAAAAATTCATTTATTTCAAGTTTCAGTAATTCTGCTTTGCAATTGCTGCACTCTTGAAGTGTAGGCATAAAACACAGTATTGATTTTCCATCAAATTGAAAATGAGTTGCACTGGTGCCTTCTTACAGGAGAATAGTTTTTTGATACGTCAACTTTGGAAGGTACTCTTACCTTCCTTGGTCAAAACTCCAACCTGAATGTCTTTCCAAATATTTCCATAGACTTCATAGGATGCTTGACACACATTTTTCAACAGTTCCTTGTATTAGGAATTCAGCCAAATATTTACAGTACCAATATTTCCTAATAAAATACGTGTTTGTTCATGGACAAGGGTCTTAAAAACAGGTTCTCCTTTCGCATGTGTTAGCTGTAGGAGATCACCAAACACAATAAAATGCTTTCCCCCAAAGAGAATGTAATGTAATGTATGTGTAGGCATTTATATAGCGCACTACTTACCTCGACCGCTGCGAAACCCTTCCTGGCTTCCCTGAGAGATGGTCCCTTAATGGGTATCTCCAGGGTGAGACCAGGCATCCCCGGCGGTCTGGTGGGGCCGTTAGTGAGGATGAGGCAAGCTAATGCCCAGAGTTGCCGAGTGTGATCGCTGATCAGAGTGGGCACCGAGGCGAGAGAGAATTATCGAGTCCGCTGACCCTGGTCCAGAAACCTGCCGCGCCGGGAATCGAACCCTGGTCCCGGGCCGTCCTCTGCTCTCGGGTCTGCCGCCTCTGAACATTGTACTATGTTCTAAAAATGTGTTGCATCCATAAGTAAAGAAAAGAAAGCATTACGTTTGAGACCATGCTTACCTCATCAATGAGTTAAAGCTTACTTTTCTTCAAAACTCTTGCCACCTCATGACATGATCTACTAGTTCATTTGTGGTATTCCAGTTTATTGTCATGTTCCACAGGTAGCATTAGTAGTCGATGTGGAGTAATTCCTTTAATATTATGTGTTGCTGATCCTGGTGGTGCTGTCACTACAACAAACACATTGAATTGTGTTGTCCTCTGTAGGTAAGCGGTCAGCACTTTTGTTAAAAAGCTTTTCCCAGTTCTGGCTTGACCACTAATGTATAATAGAATTGCTCTAAAGGAAGAGCAATTTCATTGTTTGTTCTCATGGAGAAATCTATATTCTACTTTTTCTTTCCATATAAATATCTTTCTGTTCATTGTTGAGTTGTGCAAGTAACTGTTCCTGTCTAGCTTGTTCCATTGCAGTTTCTACCTCATTCATTGTTATTGTAGCTTCATTTTGAATAATAGGTGCTCTAAGAGAATATTAACTAAGTGGTGAAAAACTTTGGTTTGAGAACTTCCCCTAGCTACCTCTGCAGCAACTGTTTCTTCTTGTTCAATCTCATCACTTAACATGTGCATATCATTTTGGAAGACTGAACACAGAATACTGTCTTTTACAGCATTAAATGAATCTTCATATCAGTCATAGCCTTCAAGTAATTGGATGCTGCATGCCAAGGTTTGAAAAGATGAAGAAGTGCCAAGTAGAAAAACTCTTTTCTCATGATTTTGGTAACTAAGGGGCATATTCTCAAGGATTTATTGATGAGTTATCAGCACTTTATCGCAGCCAAAGTGGTGATAAATGTATTTCCCTATTCACAAGCTGGTGCTAACAGCCCACATAACCAGTTTAGCTGCAATAGCTGCCACAAAAACCATGGCCACAGATGACACCGGCAACTATCGCTAATGAGATGCAGAGTAGGCGTTCCCATGCTCAAAAGCCACAGCAACACCACTCCGCAACATTCTCAATGACCAGCCAGATCGGCGATAAGATCCCAAAACAGGTGATGAGGCACGTTAACAGCAGGAAAGTCACACCTGCTCTGACCTGGTGTAAAGTTGAACGATGGCCTGCACCAGAAAAGGGAGCCCAATACAGAGCCACACCTGAAGAACAACAGATGCCATGCAACCACTGATCATGCAGCTTGGAGCCCCAACAGGGCCACAACACCCACCGCCAACACCCCCAGGACCTCCCTGGGCACACCCCCCTGGCAATCCCCCCAGGCAAGACATGCTATATCCACTTCACAAAATCATGTACCAAAGAATCTGCCTGATGTTGCATATTCACAACAGGGAACATGCATGTGTTGTCACAAAAATGAGCATCACATAGTCACCTTCGAATTACCAAACCAAAATGTATTCAAATAAACACAGGAGAACATAAATGAAGACACATGGCTGCTCTCAGGACAAGCTGTAGGTCACAGACTGCAAGACTGAAACCAGATGAGAAGGTGTGTCATGCGCTCATCAAAGGACAGAGAGAGAGAGAAGGTGAAAGAGAGAGACACAGAGAGAGAGAGAAAGAGAGAAAGAGCGGGAGATAGAGAGAAAAATGGAAAGAGAGGGAGAAAGAGAGAAAGACGGAAAGAGAGGGAAGGAGAGGAAGATGGAAAGAGAGGGAGGGAGAGAAAAATATGGAAAGAGAGGGAGGGAGAGGAAGATGGAAAGAGAGGGAGGGAGAGGAAGACAGAAAGAGAGGGAGTGAGAGAGAAATACGGAAAGAGTGGGAGGGAGCGGTAGACGGAAAGAGAGGGAGGAAGAGAGAAAGACAGACAGAGAGGGAGAGAGAGACACAAACAAAAGAAGAGAGGGACGGGGAGAGAGAGTGCTGACACTGCGTACCCAGGCCTCACTGCTCACTTGCTACCACCGGTGTGTCTCCAACCACGTAACCGTATGTAGTGCAGTCCACCAGGTCCCTCATCTGAAACTGATCCCTCATCTGAAACAGAGTCCATATACATGAATGGCAAAGTACGTACAATTTTACACACCATCATCGCCTGTCCCCCTCTGCGCACCCAGGCAGCTGCACCCCAGTCCCTCCCACCCCCAGTGGTGCATGCCTGCCCCTGCGCACCCAGGCAGCTGCACCCCAGTAACTCCTGCCGCACAGCGGTGCATGCCCGTCCCTGCGCACCCAGGCCTCACTGCTCACCTTCCGTCATGGGAGTGTCGCAAAGAGGGCCCACAACGTACGGGTGCAAGCCCCAAGCCCGGGGCCAACGAACATGACACCCTCCACATCATGGAGCCCCACTCCATGGGCCCCAGGTCTCACATTTGATTCTGGGTCTTGATTTTACTATGGCAGAGGACATACCAGTGCACAGGGCATCATCAAAGGCTGCATACATGTACAGCCATTGGGGTACCACTAAGACTGTGACCCGCGATGTAATGCCACGTGGCAGTAGACACGCACTGCCCGCTGGCTCAGGCCTACACTGCGGTCTAGCAAGGCTCACAAAAATCATCACCAGTCCGGAGCACAAGGATGGGGCATCATCGCAGGCTGCACACCCGCTCAGCACTTAAGGTGCCCTTACCTCAGTGCACCGAAAGTCACCGTCCCGTGGCGGTATGCCTGTGCCGGACGCAGTGTATCCGGTGCCACTAAATAATTCTGTGACCCACAAGTCATGGACCCTTTATGATTGGATCTCATGGTGCAGACGCCATCATGTCACCTCCGGTACTGGAGAATGTGATGTTGCCGGGCCCTAGGCCCTCATGCCTACATTAACACCACACAGTTGCAGCTAGATAGAGAGTGAAAATGGCATTGAGCACGTGCACCCGGCCCTTTTATTGGCAGGGTCACATGTCCTGTGACAAGTGTGCTGGATGGGTGTGGTGTGGGTGTAAACCAGCTGTGAGGGAGTGGCTGTGGCATGCTTGCAACTATACCTGTGATCAGCAGATCATTACAGGAAGACCTGGACATGTAGCGTTGTCGTCCCCCCATGAGCGTGAGCCTAGTGGGCTGGCCTGGCGTATGACAGTCCAGTGTAAGGCTGTGAACAATGACCCCCGGGTCTCTGGGCATGGTTCCGTACTGGACTGGACAAGGAAGTAACTAAGGCATGTGTCCCTGTTGTTGTGTCGGCGCAACCTGGACTGCATTCAGCAATGTGTCACCCTGAGACCCAAGTCCAACGACATGAGCAACATGGATGTGAGGGGGAATCACTGAGCCTAAATTCATCCATACTTCCACACTTGAAAGATCATAGGCATGACATATCTGTGTGATTACGAGTGCTTAATACACATTCAGTGGAGTTTTGCAGCTGGAGCAGTACACGGCCATGCAAACCCCACTTTACAAGTTCGTACCGTGCAGGGCCAGCCAGAGTCCTTCAGGGGATGACAAGTCCAAGGGAATAGGAAGAGTTCAGTCTGCAGTCTGATTGCTGTGTCCTTGGCGATCAAATAGAATATGGCAGTACATGTCGAGGTTCAAGGTGAGGGTCGCAGAGTGCATCGGGGGACAGCGGAAGGTGATGATGCAGAGGGCAGAACCAAGCAGAAACAGTCAATATGGCGGAGCTACATGCTACTGCGTCCTTCTCACCACAATGGCAGATTCATCCGCAACTTCATCCTCTGCTGTTCCATGTGCCACACGTGTGGGTGGTGGTGTTCTGTCTCGAGCACTGTGTGGCAAGGATACTTCAGGGTGCACAGATGTGGATGTAGTGGTAGCAGCAGCATGCATCAGCACCAGGCCTTGTTGCAGCAATGCCATGAGGACGGTCCTGAGGTCATAGAGAAACCCAGCTACCTCTTGCTGATGTGCAGCCGTGGCAGCTGCTCTTTTAGCCTGTGTCCATTCCATGGTCTCAATTGACCTCCGCATGTGCTCCAACACCTGTGTGACATCGCTAGTGCCACTCTGACTGGACAGTTGTTTTAGTCTTTGAGTCAGGGCTCCAGCGATGTCAGCCATGGTCCATTGGAGAGCATGGAGCAGACTGTGGGTGTCCGTTAGGGACCATAAGTGATCCCTGATGGGACAGAGACACCCACATATGGCATCTAATTTGGCTGCCATGCGTTCGAACCCCACCCGCACCTGTTCAGCCAGCTTCTCCTGGCACCCCAACACACAGCATTGGAAGGCTATGGGGCAGATTTATGACGGACTTGTGCCACGTTTACGCCGCCGTTGCGTGACGCAATGGCGCGAAAACGTGGCGCATCCCTGCGACCTATTTACAACGTGACGCATCTAGGCAGATGCGTCACATTGTAAAGCCCTGCACCACATGAAACCTGCGTCAGGTTTCATGTGGGCGTTCTGTCGCAGGGTGGGCGTTTCCTCGTAGGAAAGCCCCGTTAAACTGACGCAGTGAAATCTACAAGATTTCACTCAGTCACTTTTACGAGGCTTCTGCGTCAAATCCTTACGCCTGCTTCAAGCAGGCGTAAGAAGTGACGCACCACATTATGTATGGGTGGCCTCTGTACATTGCAGGAGTTGCGTCGCACTTGCGACGCTACTCCAGCAATGCGCCGCCCGTACACCACAAGATGCGTCACGCATCTGCCCTTCCTTGCACCATGGTGCGCCGCATTGTAAATGCGGCGCATCTGTGGTGCCGCAAGGAGGGAATTGCATGACGCATCAGTTCTGGCGCATCCCTGCTGATTTGCAGAGATGCGCCAGAACTCATAAATCTGCCCCTATGTGTTTTGTGGGGGTCCTCGGAGGCAGTGGTGGTGGTGGGTGCTGCATGCTGTGCGATCTGTGCAGGGGACGGGGTCTCCTCATAGTAGCTGGCTGCCCTGCTCCCGGAGGTGAGCTGCGGAGGCTCTCCATGAGCTGTTGGAGGGCGTCGGAGTCGAAGCTGTGGTGGTCCTCTTCGTCATCAGGGAAGAGAGGTTTGGGCTGCTCTGCATGAAGTGTTGATTCTCCCTCTGTAATGTAAAGGGAAGATGCAGTTTAATCCCTTGAACACAGCCGGAATTTTGCTGCGGTGTGGCAAAATTCTACATGTGCGCAGTTCGGACAGCACCCGGTCGTTCGACCCACACACCCACTGCGGCGTTGGATGGCCGGGGGCTGCCCGACGCATGCAAGGGGTTCACAATGTGTCCACATGTATGTTGTCGCATTGTACACGTTTTCATGCATACTGAATGACTGTGTACATTGTGGCTCTTTTGGGAGGAGCTGTTTATTTGATGGAGGTCAGTGGACATTTTGACAACATCACAGATGTGTGTTTGTACTTGTACATTGTCAACTCACATTTCCCTTCAATGCCAAATGTGATTTGCCATTTTCTTCACACAAGCGGCACCAGTTGTGTCCTGTGTTCTGTTGTGGATGTGTTGCAGTTTGTATCTCATTGTTGTCAATGTTGATGTGCTCTGCTTGTTATGTGTGTGTGCACCATTTGGGGTGAGTCACCCCTGCAGCTCTGATTTTGCTGCCCCTTCTCCCTTACATGCAGAGTTCCTTTGACTTCTGTGCTTCTACAGTGCTGAGATGTTGCATACTTGGGTACATTGGTCTTGGTGGGAGCTGGGGGTCTGGGGTATGCTTTGTCTGCAGATATGCTCTACTTCAATATGCATGTGTGGCATTTTGCCCATCTCCCCCTCTCCCAGTCCCTGGTTGTTACTCACCCTGGTGCTATTGTGTCTGATCATGTTGTACAGTGTCTGGTCCCCCAACTCTTGCCACCGCCTCCCCACTGAGGACTGTGTGCACCATTTCCCCCATCTAGTCCAGGTCCCCCTATTGGCATAGGACTTCCACCTCCAGTCTGCTTTGCTGCCTTCGAGTTGTTGGTGAGTTTCAGCTTGGTTTTGTGCATGACATTGTTCCAGCGCCTCTTGACCTCTTCCATTGTCCTCTTCAGGACTCCAACTGCATTCACCTTATCCTTGATGGACTGCCATAGTCCATTTTCCAATGTTTTCCAATGTTTCCAATGACACAGTGGAGGTGACAAACAGTTGTTGATAGTGTTCTACCACCTCTGCTATCAAGATCCTGTTTTCCTGCGGACTGAACTGCTACTTCCTACTCTTCTTCTCCTTGCCCTTCCTTGACCTCGAGGTCAATGGCTGGACCATCCGGGAGGCTTGTGGAGTTCTGGTTGTCCTCCGTACTTGCTCCAGCAGCATCTATTGTGCTTCGCTATTGTTTGGCATTTGTCTGTCTGTTTTTTTCTATTTTTATGGTGATTTTTCCTGCTTGATGCCTGTGACTTGCAGGCCTGTTGCTGGTTTTTGTATCGCAATTGGCCTCATCGCAACATTTTTTGCATTAGTGTTTCACATTTTTGCAGCGTTATGTTGATTTTATCGCAGTGATTTGGCACTTTATCATGGGCCTATCGCATGGTGCCTCTGTGTAGTGAATACTTAGTTAACACTGTGTTATTTTACCAGGATAGACTGCGATATGAAGAGTTGCGTTAAGCTGGTTTTGCTGTACTTATCACACGTTCTTGATAATATCCCCCTAAGTTTCCTTTGGTTAATGAGATTTCCTTTAGGATGTTTTACTAAAGAGCCATCACATCCGAGAACAGCAAATTTCCACCTTCTACATTTATTTTTACATTACTTCTGTATCTGTAGTACTGAAGAATCTCAAATAGGCACATGTTACAAGTATAGTCTTCTTTTTGGGTAGTATGTATCCAACATGTATGTTGTTACTATGTCTGTACTTTCAGGGTCAAACTCTGCCAGATACTAAATTTCTGGAAAATAATTTAACAATCTATTTCCTGTACTTGCAAGGCCTAAACTTACTCAAATTATTCCTCTTGATTTAGGGGACCTCAATTGCTGAGATTAACATGTTTGAGCATTCATAAGAACCAGTCTCCCTATGCGAAAACATTTTTATATTGAAGCTGTACAACTTTTTTATTAGACTCTTTTCTGCACTAATCTCTTGTCACATCTCTTTCATCTCAATCTTCTCCGTTTTTGTAATGTATAAAGTGACATATCGAGCAACAGAGTTGTCTGTAACAAATTGTATGTCCATATTTCATTCCACATTTTCATAATGACTGCGTAATAATCATTAATTTATTTGGACGCCGCTGTTCTTTTTAGATTGCATGTGTTTTTGGGTGACTTCACTGTTACTGTATGTCTCACTACAGACAAAAAGCTGTTTACTCCTCCTTGTGAAATAGCAGGTTGTGGGAATCCAAAATTATATCTTGTGTTAAATTTACCTTTAGTTCTGTATCTTCTACAGCAATATTTTT
The DNA here is from genome assembly GCF_964263255.1 of Lissotriton vulgaris. Classification (NCBI taxonomy): domain Eukaryota; kingdom Metazoa; phylum Chordata; class Amphibia; order Caudata; family Salamandridae; genus Lissotriton; species Lissotriton vulgaris. Next base: position 57,501 of record NW_028253867.1, on the reverse strand, counting down.
CATATTTATGTGTTTGAAACTGCAATACTTGTTCTCTCAGGTCTTTGTCAGCAGTGTGTTTCGGGATCATGCATGTCACATACTGTTCTATGAAAGAGAGGACACACTCATCACTCTCTGTTAAAAATTTAGTAGCATCTTTTATCCATAATAGTAAGTGACTATGAAGAGCATCTCATGCTTGGTACCCTTTTCGCCAAATACATCAGTTACTTCACAAGAGGAGCATTACTTTTGTTGCAGATGAAAGACAACATGGCTTGGAATCTGTGGTTAAAGTATTTGCAAACATTAGCACAATCAAAAGAACAAAGTTCTACTACTTTCTTTACATTAATATCCTCAATATTTGAATTTGCCTCTCTCAGAAATTCAAGTAGATCATCCCATGTGTATTCAGCACAGTTAAGTGTAACAAACCAAGTAGGTGGTCCTAGGCTTCTCAACATGCATTTGAGTTCTCTGTGGCAACAATACCAAAACTAATTTCTTCCTCATTGGCATGTCATCAATTTCATTAAGTTATACTCCATGTTTTTATCTTTTTCTTGAACTTTATCAATAAATTCCCTTGCAGACAAATTTTGAAGATGTGCTCCTGTCTTCAGTATATTATTCACAGTATCATAAGAAAGTCGACATAAATCACAATCAAAGAGAAGATGGATTATGCATGGAATGCACTTAGGAAATCTTGAAACCCCTGAGTATAACCGTGTTGACTGGTATTCGGCTGCTGGTATCTGTACATGGTGATCATCATAGCATCCGCCTATTGCAGTGTGAAACAGCTGTAGAAAATGAGCCTCTAAACTTTTATCCCAGACACTTAAGGGACTTCCTTTTGTTTGCTTCACTTAAAGCAATTCAATTGGATCACTAATGACTTCTTTAGAATACAGAGGGTGGATGTTATAGTGTTCATACATTTCTTTTGATCTAGATTGATCCACTTTTTCAATCTATCCACATAATGGTAAGGTATCATCTTGTATTCAAATTTCATTTTCAGCAACATCAATATTTCTATAGTAACTATTATTTTCAAAAAGGTATAATGTTGCTTTATTAACTTTGTTAACATCTACTAACTCTAGCCAGATTTTTCTATTCTTTGTTGGAACCCCATTTACTAAAATGATAAGTGGTTAATCTGTCTCTTTATCTAATCCTGCAGTTTCAAACATTTTCCCAAAATCTAAAGGTAAATGAACAACTCTTCCTTTTAGTCCTCTCTGGTGCTCAGTTTAAAGTACTTTTCCTGTCTTTGGCTCCAGACGAACTAATGCTTGAACAGGATGTGTGTGTTGTACAAGATTTGATTCATAAAGATTCAATGCTTTAAGCTCTTGTGGAATTGATACTGATTCCAACTTGTTATTTATACATTTAACTGGCCTTTTATTATTCTCCAACTTGCCATAGCATTACCTACAGATAATCTGTTATGTATATAAACCAAGTCTTTCTTCAACAAATAAGTAAACATGAAATTCTTGCCACTTATCCTTGCTCTCCTTTTCAATTTTAGAGTACACAACTACATTTTTATTTTGCGTTTTGAAGTGAGTGTGTCAACAACAAATGCAAACATAGGGGCCGATCCGTCCGCCATCCGTGACTGACCACCACCTATTTCCCCCCCACCATATTAAAATGGCGGGGGGGACCGTGGCGGACAGAAACACCCTCCGCCACTTTTCCGACCCGGTCGCCTTGCGGCCGGAGCAGAAAAGGGTTCATATAGCTGGCGGTGTCTTCCAGACACCGCCAGCCATATTAGGATGGCCTCCTGCAGTTGCCTTCCAGTGCCACCACAGAAAGGCATGCAGTCTTTATTTTGGGGGCCCCCTGCAGGCCCCATGGTAAGAGCGAGATGGGGGGTGGACATGGGGGGTACCTGTGGTACCCCCCTGCATTTGCCACTCCCTACATTGATGTATACCTGTATTTTGTTTTACTATCAATCAATCAATCAATCAAAAGCATTTGTATAGCGTGCTACTCAACCGGAGGGTCTCACGGCGCTTGGGGAGGGGGGGTCCGCTACTGCTCGAACAGCCAGGTCTTGAGTTGCTTCCTGAAGGCGGGGTGGTCTTGGGTCAGGCGGAGGTGGGTGGGGAGGGAGTTCCACGTCTTGGCGGCCAGGTAAGAGAAGGATCTTCCTCCCGTTGTGGCTCTTCGGATGCGGGGGACGGCGGCGAGGGCGTGGCTGGTCGATCGAAGCTGGCGGGTGGGAGTGTAGAAGTTGAGGCGGTCGTTGAGGTATCTTGGGCCTTGGTTGTGGAGAGCTTTGTGTGCGTGGGTGAGGAGTCGGAACGTGATTCTCTTGTTGACGGGAAGCCAGTGCAGGTTTCTTAGGTGTGCGGAGATGTGGCTGTGTCGGGAGATGTCCAGGATGAGTCGTGCTGAGGCGTTCTGAATCCGCTGGAGTCTTTTCTGGAGTTTTGCAGTGGTTCTGGCGTAGAGGGAGTTGCCGTAGTCCAGACAGCTGGTGACGAGGGTCTGGGTGACCGTCTTCCTGGTTTCGGTGGGGATCCACCGGAAGATCTTCCGTAGCATGCGTAGGATGTTGAAGTATAAAGCAGAGACGGCGTTGACTTGTCCGGTCATGGAGAGGGAGGAGTCCAGGATGAAGCCCAGGTTGCGTGCGTGGTCCGTTGGTTTGGGAGCGCTGCCCAGGGCAGGGGGCCACCAGGAGTCGTCCCAGGCAGATGGTGACGATCCCAGGATGAGGACTTCCATCGGATGTATGACGTTACAACGCATACTTTTACTCCGCACACCATTACAACGCGGTATTTACAACGCATACCGTTACAACGCATAGCGCTTTGGGGTGCTGGATAGTGGTAAGTATAATTTACTATTCTAACTCCAGTCCCCGTGGACCCTAGGGAAGGTGTTGGATAGTAAATTAAACTTACCTCTTATCCTAGAGCGCCCCCCAGCGCAATGCGTTGTAATGGTATGCGTTGTAATGCCTGCGTTGTAGTGGTAGTGCGTTGTAAAAATTGCGTTGTAACAGGTGCATACCACTTCCATCTTATCTGAGTTCAGTTTCAGGCGGCTGTTCATCATCCACTCGGCTACGTCTTTCATCCCTTCGTGTAGGTTGGTTCTGGCGGTGGCGGGGTCGTTGGTGAGGGAGAGGATCAGCTGGGTGTCGTCGGCGTAGGAGATGATGTTGAGGTTGTGTTGGCGTGCGATGGTTGCAAGGGGGCTCATGTAGATGTTGAACAGCGTGGGGCTGAGTGATGATCCTTGTGGTACGCCGCAGATGACTTCGGGGGCTTCTGATCTGAACGGGGGGAGGCGGACTCTCTGTGTCCTTCCGGCGAGGAAGGAGATGATCCATTCCAGAGCCTTCTCTTGGATTCCGACGTTGCTGAGGCGCTGCATTAAGGTGCGGTGGCAGACAGTGTCGAACGCCGCCGAGAGGTCCAGGAGGATGAGGGCCGCTGTTTCACCGTTGTCGAGCAGGGCTCGGATGTCGTCAGTGGCTGCGATGACGGCGGTCTCGGTGCTGTGGTTGGCCCGGAAGCCGGACTGCGAGGGGTCGAGGGATCCATTTGTCTCGAGGAAGGCGGCCAGCTGTCTGTTGACGGTCTTCTCGATGACTTTGGCAGGAAATGGGAGGAGCGAGATGGGGCGGTAGTTTTTGAGGTCGGTGGGGTCGGCTGATGGTTTCTTCAGGAGGGCGCTGAGTTCGGCATGCTTCCAGCTCTCCGGGAAGGTTGCAGTGTCGAAGGAGGTATTGATGATGTCCCAGAGATGAGGTGCGATGACGGCGTCGGCCTTGTTGAAGACGTGGTGAGGGCAGGAGTCGGTTGGAGATCCGGGGTGGATGGAGTTCATCATGCGTATGGTCTCCTCGGTGTTGATCGGGGTCCAGGCGCGGATGGTGCTGGTGGGGGGCGGTGTTGCGGTTGTAGGGTGCGTCAGCTGTGTGCTGAAGCTGTTGTGTATGTCTGCGATCTTGCTGTGGAAGTACGAGGCGAGTGAGTTGCAGAGGTCTTGCGATGGGGTGATGTAGTTGTGTCCGGTGCTGGGGTTGGAGAGCTCTTTGACATTGTTGAAGAGTTCCTTGCTGTTGTGGGCGTTGTTGTCCAGTCGGTCCTTGAATGCAGTTTTCTTGGTGGCGTGAATCAGTTGGTGGTGTTTTCGGGTGGCGAGCTTGAGGGTGGTCATGTTGACTGGTGTCGGGTCTCTGCGCCAGGCTTTCTCGAGGGCTCAGCAGTTCTTTTTGGAGCTCTTGAGTTCGTCGGTGAACCAGGATGCTTTCTTGCTGCCGGGTCTGCTGGGAGGGGTCCTCAGTGGGGCGAGGTCGTCTGCGCAGTTGCTGATCCACCTCGTCAGGTTGTTGGCGGCATGATTGGGGTTCGCTGAGCTGGCTGGAGGGTTCTGGCTCAGGGATGCGGCGAGCTGGTTGGCTGTGATCTTGTTCCAGCTTCTGCGTGGAACCTGTTGCTGGTGGTGGTGGATCATGTTCTTTCTGAAGCTGAAGTGGACGCAGCTGTGGTCCGTCCAGTGGAGTCCGGTGGTGTGGCTGAAGGAGATGTCCTTGCTGGAGGAGAAAACGGGGTCAAGCGTGTGGCCGGTGTAGTGGTTGGGGGTGGTCACCAGCTGCTTGAGTCCGAGGTTGGCGAGGTTGTCCAGCAGGGTAGTGGTGTTGCGGTCGCTGTTGTTCTCCAGGTGGAAGTTGAGGTCCCCGAGGAGGGTGTAGTCAGCGGAGGGGAGGGAGTGCGGGCTGATGAAGTCTGCGATGTCTTCCCTGAATTGTGTGCATGGTCCCGGGGGTCTGTAGATGAGGGTGCCTCTGAGGGTGGTCTTGGGGTCGGTGTGGATCTGGAAGTGCAGGTGTTCGGCAGTTGTGAGGGTGTCGTCGGTGTTGGTCGTGATGCGGATGGTGTTCTTATGGACGATGGCGATGCCTCCTCCCGTCTGGTTGACGCGGTCCCTCCGGGTGATCTTGTATCCGTCCGGGATGGCGATGGCGATGTCGGGCGCTGAGGAGGCGTTCATCCATGTTTCCGTGAGGAAGGCGACGTCTGGGGATGTCGAGTCGAGGAGGTTGCAGAGCTCCACGGCCTGTCTGTGGACGGAGCGGGTGTTGAGCAGGATGCACTTGAGGTGGTTGCTGCTGGGGGTTGGCTTGGTGAGTGCGGTGCAGGTCCGGATGCGGAAGAAGTCGCAGGACTGGCAGGTGAAGGGTCCGTGGGTGCATCTCGAGGTGGCGCGGTAGCAGCCGCCGGTTCGGCCGGTGTTGCGTGCGTTGAGGGTGGCTGCGTCGTAGGTCCGGCGGGTGGGCTGGCATCTTCGGGGGCCAGGGGTTAAGGCGCTGGGCACGGTCCGGTCGTGGACGGGCACAGACGGGCTTACCTTTGGTGCGCCTTCGGCGCACAATTGGCGCGCCCCCTGCGCGTCAACGCTGCGCGTGGGAGTGGGCATCATAAGTAGAGAGCCTGGAGGGCGGGTCGGCTGGGTGTCGGCGAATGGGCGGCAGGGGGCGGGGCCACAGGGAGGCAGCAGTGGGAAAAGTTGGAGCGAGCGGCCGGCTCTGTGGTGGCTGGGGCGCTCTGGCAGCCGGCTCTGAGGTGGCTGGGGCGCTCTGGCGGCCGGCTCTGTGGTGGCTGGGGCTCTCGAGTGGCGGTCGGCATCAGCAGGAGCAGGAGGGGGTGACCAGGCCTATGGAAGGCGCGGTGGTCACTGCTGAGGGCTGTCCGAGGTCCCCTTAAGTAGGGAGCCTGGAGGGCGAGTCGGCTGGGTGTCGGCAAATGGGCGGCGGGGGGCGGGCCGCAGGGAGGCAGCAGCGGGAAAAGTCGGAGCGAGCGGCCAGCTCTGTGGTGGCTGGGGCGCTCTGGCGGCCGGCTCTGAGGTGGCTGGGGCACTCTGGCGGCCGGCTCTGTGGTGGCTGGGGCTCTCAAGTGGCGGTCGGCGTCAGCGGGAGCAGGAGGGGGTGACCAGGCCTATGGAAGGCGTGGTGGTCACTCCACTTTTTATCCATAGTTCCTGAACAATACGCTTTACTTTATTTTCATCTTCTACTTACTTTCAACATTTACTTTTACTTTTCCCAAACATCCTGCTCACATTCATCCATGTTACTCACACTCAATCCTTCTCTATCAACTTTTTTATATTGAACATTAATACACTGACCTGTTAAATGTAATTGTTGGTGAATATTTTTCTTCCTCAGTATCAGGTTCTCAAGCTTGTCTCAAGAAAGCACACAAAAGCCGAACAGAACAATGGTAAACTACTCTCATAGAAGGAAACCATTAATGACACCCTATCCAACTTTGCTTTCAAGGTCACAGAGACTACAAAGAAATAGAAAAACTGATTTAATTAAATTCAATTTCCTTACTAATCATACAGCTTTTCCGAATTCTAACATTTGTTAACCCTTTGTTTGACACCCCCATAGAGAGCCCAATTTGGTAGCAAGTTTGGGCAAGATCTGCAGATTCATGAAGGGATCTGAGGATCTCAGTGCACCCCCCCCATGTAACCTCATGGAGAATCTGTGGATCTGTGCGACAAACTCAAATCTTTTTTTAAACTATTCCTAGACACTACCACTATCACACCAATTCCGACAAATCCCTAAATTAAAACCAAAAGATTTCTTATTCACTATTCCTTTCATGAACAAGGTGTCCTCACATTGACATTTTATGAACAAGGTGTACTCACATTGACATTCTAGACTTTTTTTGTTCTCTCCCCATACTCTTGTAGTTCTGTTTCCATGGTGATCAACACTGTAACATTCTCTGCTAACAGTAGGTCAGAAGTTCACAACTGTCTCTACTACAGCATGCTAACTTCCAAGCCAACTTTTAAATGTGTGGTTACGTGTATACAATTACAAACATACTCCTCATACCCAAACGCATCTACTTCTTTTAGATTTATTGCACAACATAGTACCTTGCACTAGCCAATCAAATGTGATGTGTGGTAAACTTTACTTGCTAAAGTCATTTGTAATAGGCCTAATTTTGAAAACTATCTCATTCAGCAGCAATACTTCTCCTGTATGCTACTGCTCTATCCTTCAAAATGATTAGAGTGTGGATTGTGGGTCATAGCTTTATGTTCAGGGCTAGAGAACTTGCTAGAAACAGGGAATTAACAGAGACCTAAGTTTGCCTAACTTGGATATTAATTGGTTTGACCAGAGAGGGTTAAAATGGCATCAATTGCTTACATTGGTTGAAAGCATTATAGAGACCCAACATCCAGACCTCATGATAGTGCCCTAGGTGTCAATAACCTGGACACATTGAGTGGGGTAGGACTGGAAAGCCTAATGAAGAATCCCTTTTAACAAATAATGCAACTTTTCCCTCACACTATCTTGGTGTTTTCTTACATATGCCAGAGGCAGGAATGAAACTGGTCTTCTGAATTTTGTCCACAGATAGAGAAAGCCAGGAAACATGTAATTAAAACTATGGAAGCATTCCTCAGAGACCATAACATGGGCTTTGTGTACAATAATACCCTTTTCTTCAACATACATGGAATGCACAGGAAAGATGGTGTTCCCTTTACAGATGAAGACAGCAGAGTGTTTCTGAGCAACTTGAAACTCTGCATCCACTCGTACATGTAGTTATCATATACATACAATGAACACATTGGCTCTTCTAAGAGCCGCCATATATAGCAAACAGTAGTTCTTTTGAACTGTAAATCCTCTTTTTTTTTTTACTCCACAGATCTGCATACCAAAAGCACAAATGCAATGCAAAATAGTACATTTAAGATTTCTAGTAAAGGGTTCTGAATGGATCTCACAGTGAGTATCATAGAATCTAAATGGGTATCATTTAGGTGCATAATTGGGTTTGTGAATGAGTGTAACGGTGCATGTATTCTATATAAATGGTGTGCCAATCTCTGAGTAGGTTTTTTAATGACTTTAACAGTAACTGTATGGGTTTGTGAGTAGGTGTGGCAGGATCTCTATAGGTTGTAAAAGGTGTCACAGAGTCTGTATGGGGTTGTGAATGGAGATGACAGTGTCTGCATGGCTTTGCAAATGAGTGTAACAATATGTCTACGGTATATGAATGGGTGTGACACTATCTGTATGAGATTGTCAATGGGTGAGACGGGACTGTACTGGTTTGTGAATTGGTGTCACAGATCTGTATGGGTTTATGAACAGATGAGAGAGTCTCTTTATGGGTTTGTGAATGAGTGTGCCAGTATATGACTGGCTGTAATTATGTCAGCATGATACCTGAATGGATGTGAGAGTGTGTGTATGGGTTTCTCAACATGTGTGACAATGAAGGTATGGGTTAATGAATGGTATCAAAGAGTCTCTATGGGTATTTTAAGGGGTGTGACAGTGTCTGTATAGGTTTCTCAATAGGAGTGACAGTAACTGCATGGCTTTGTAAATCCATGCCAAGATAGTGGCAAATTATCCTAGTTAAATGCAGTGGATGTGCCTTTTTATACACATTCTTGATGTAATCATATACAAACTTAAAAACACACAGTGCTGTCATGCAAACCCATCAAGCTCTGTGTGTGCTTTCATAGATACATATATCCCCTGTGTAACCATATTCAGAGAGGTCATGGTTCAGACCATGGTGGTGGGTGAACATATGCTCACCTCTTTGTTTTTTTTTGTGCTGCCTCGTCAGATCACAGTGGAGTAATTTGGACACACAGTGTAGTGTCTCTGTTATATAAAGAGACAAAGGGTATCAGCCAGGAGTACGTAGTAAGCACTTTGAATAAATGCCCACTTCCTGGCTCTAGTTAACTATACCAGGCAGAGCAGGAGGTATGGATCAGGGTGGACCATGCCCTTAGTTTTGAAACCAAACATATGACAAGATTATTCTATATTACGGTGCTCAAGTCAGGCTGGTGTATCTGGCAATACCGCCGCTTTCTATGCTCCTCAATTAAAGTGATCCTGAGGCATAGTGTAAGTGCCTCCAGTCACCTGGCCGTGTCTTGGGTGGGTATTAAAAAACAAACAAACAAAGGTGTCAGTATGCCGTTCATTAACTTTAGACTGCTAACAAACCTCCCCAATACCTTTTACCTCTCGGTTTGTTGCAGCTGTCAGAATTGGCCTCCAAATGATAGTGCTTAGTAACCTGCTCCCGCTCGGTGCTTCGTGACTCATCTACCCACTCCGCTGCACCAGGAAGGTACCTTGGAACAGACGGTACCTGTTTTAAATACCAGCCTCTGAAGCTGCCGAGCAGGGTAAATTGGCGGTGGCTGAAGGGAATTAGTCTGGTGGTATCGAATGACGTCATCGTAGACGGAATCATGGTGGCCTTCTTGGAGTGTAGTCACTCTCAATCAATCAAGGCTATCTCAGTATGCAATAGGCGCACCCCTTAATAGCTTGTAAATACCTGGTCATTACGGGGAAATATCATATTTGTTTTGATGATCCCTACCGTTGTAGAGTGAATAAATAGAAAAAATTCACAAAATATTTTGAAAAAATACTTTCATTAGGACTAATAAAAAACCCAAGTCTTTAAGGGTGATAATGCGGATGCCATGAGAGCCTGTAAATTATTAGCGCTTTGTCATATAGGTGTGTCTCTGACTCTTGAGGATGATCGGTAACCTTTGATAATGGTAACACCAGGTGGTGGTGGGTGATGTCAATAGAGGAGCTCATGCAGCGGCCATCTTGGAATGGTTGTCACAGAGTATCTATGTGGATCTGAATGAGTGTCACAGTGTCTCCATGGGTATGGGAGTGGTTGTAACAGGGTCTGTATGGGTTTAGCAGTGTATGTGAGAGTATCTGTATCAACATGTGAGTGGGTGTAGTAGTATCTGTATGGGTATGTGAGTAGCTGTGAGAGAAAAAGAAGGTATATAAATATGTATTTTTTTCTAGTGCACTACTAGTTGGGGGACGAAGTCCCCTTGGCTCTTGTGGGTCCGTGTAGGCCACTTACCCCTCCTGTCACCGCCCTAAAGACCCACTTAGCTGGGATCCTGAGAGGTTGTCAGAGGCTATGCCATCTTCTTTAAAACTCTGCGAAGGCGCCTCCTGGTACTTCTGGTTGGGAGAAGTTGTCCACTTTAGTCATGAGGCTCTCAGGAGTAAAGTGGAATTCATTCTCCAACCAGAAGCAGGCCAGGGGCTGTATTTTCTGCGTGAAGGTGAAAGGGGGCATGGTTCCAAGTCCTCTCATCAATCTCGCTGTGTAGGACTTACTGAAGGTAACAAGTCAAGTCAAGTCAAAAACCACTTTATTCGATTTGGTTAAAAATCATAAAAGCATACTACAAGCAATTTAAAAATGGCAATACAATTTCATAAATTTTGCATACATCAATATCAGATTACATATATACTTTAAAAACAGCTTAAAAAGTAATGTACAGCTAAAAGTTATACAAATAAAGAGAACACATTTCGACCTCCAGTACAGACCCCCCAGTTACATTTGCAATCGCCTTCTCCTAATCCTGAATACAGCAACAAGATAGTTAGCCACACTAAACATTACCAAAGGTGAGTCTAACATTTGCAGATACAGGAGAGCTGGTTTTGCTTGAAGGAAGGCTTTGTCCTTCAGTAAAGGCACCAAATATTTCTGTCTGGGCATATTGAAGAAGTGGCAGAACATCATTAGGTGCATATTGTCTTGCAGTGAGAAATTGTCACAATTACACACAGGTGCATCCTCTTGCTTATACCAACCATGACTGTCACAGAGAACCGTATAAATCGGATTAAACCGAAATTTAACCAGAAGCCACCCGTGAAAAGGGATGTTAACTGTGGCAAGATACGGTTGAATGGTTAAGCAAGTAATAGTCAAAAAATGGGCTCTAACTGTGGGCTTTGTAAGTTTCTGTTCCTCTCTCTGCATGAACTTCATTTTAGAGAAATGGAGCTTAACCCAGTCTAAATCAGATTTTTTCAAACCCATAGGGGCGGAGAATATCTCAGGGCGGCCGAGTTCCAAAGAGCATTTATAAATGTATGACAACCAGGCAATATCTTTAAATTTTTCCAATCTTAAGCAGTCCAACAGTACTTTATGGTTTAGACCTAAGTTGTTATTGATCCAAGTCCTAATCCAAAGAAGAATAGGTGCCATTGATAGAATATCTGCAATGTACCCTATTCCAAGCTCCTGGTGGACTGAGAATGTAGCTGTCGATTGAGGAAGGCCTAGTATAGACCGCAGGAACTTATTTTCCTCCCTTTGGATGGTTTCACTGCTCACATAGCCCCACAGACCTGCACCGTACCTAGCTATTGCCAACGTTTTAGCCTCGTACAGACTTAATAATGCACCGCTCGGTTTCCCTCCAAGTCTCCTTGAGAAACTCAGAATTGTATTTGCCGAGCTTCTCACTGCTTTGGTTTTTGCAATAATTTGAGGGCTCCAGCTACCCTTAGTATCGAAAAATACACCAAGGTAGGTAAAGATTTTGACATTAGTGATCACTTCATTGTTACAATAAAAAGATTTGGTGTTATTTTTAACAGCCCCAAACACCATGACATGGGATTTAGAGTTGTTTACCACTAAGTCAAGGGAGGACATGAATTCACTGAATGCATTTAAAAGTCTCTGCAGGCCTAAATGTGTCCGTGCTATCAAAGCAGCATCATCCGCGTACAGGAGAACGGGGATGCGGGTGTCCCCTGCACGCGGTGTATCCAGAGTAGCAGTTAAAAGGCTTTTCTCTAATGAGCTTATATATAAAGTAAACAGCATGGGGGCAAGGATACAGCCTTGCCGTACACCTCTGCTTGATTTAAACCAATCTGTGCGGTTACCGTCTTGGTCCATTCTAATCGATGCTTTTAAGTCTTTATGGAGTTCAGCCAGGAAATGTACAAGCGGAGGGTCAAGACCCAGTTTTAACAGCATGGTCCACAGCCGAGCATGATTAACTAAATCAAAGGCCGTGGACAGGTCCATAAATGCAACATAAATTGAACCCTTTGCTGCGGTTGTATATTTTGATATTAACATGTGGAGATTTAAACATTGATCCTCTGTACCTCTTCCTGTACGGAACCCGTACTGGGCATCTGTTAAAATGTCATTTTCCAAAGACCACTTGTTTATTTTTGCCAATAATACTTTGCCCAGTACCTTCATGGAAGAATCCAGAAGGGATATAGGGCGGTAGCATTTTGGATCACTTCTTTGGCCTTTTTTAAAAATAGGGACTATAATTGAGCAAGCCCAGGTTTTTGGAAAACCCCCCTCAAGTACGCAGTTAAAAACATTGGCTAATATTTCTGCCCACATCTCAGGGTTTGATTTATAGAGATCCAGAGGAACCCCGTCTGGACCGGGGGCTTTATTTGCAGCTGAACCTTTTAACGCTACCTCCACTTCAATTTTACTGAAATTTAATTTAGGAAAAGAAGTTGAAAGAGGAGGTGCAAAAAATGTCTCAACCGTTTCATTACTCCAGTATATGTTAGAGAAATGTTTTAGCCACTCTGCTTCAGGAATGTTTACTTCAAGGTCTGTATTCTTTGATTGGGCAAATAAAGGATTATTAATTATAGACCAGAATTTAGAACTTTGTCTAAGGGTAGTAGAATCCATTAAAGACTCCCAGGCTTCTTCTTTAATGACCTTTTTTCGAGATTTTACCGCCACCGCGTATTTCTTCCTCAGTTGAGCTACCAGTGACTTATCTCTGGGAGAACATTTAAGCGCTTTCAGCAGAGCGGAGTGTGCCTTAGAGCATGTATGATCAAACCAGCCAAAAGCTGGGAGAGGACCCCTCCTTGGTTTAGCTGTAAGCTCTGCTTCCACTCTTGCACAGATAGCCTCAAAAGCGGTAACTACCTCTTTTCTCCCCATGTCTAAATCCCTACATATATCAAGTTCCAAATTCATTTTTTGCTCAATTAGGCCTAGAAAGTCCTCGGAACAAACATTACACCATTTAAGACGCCTTCCCTGGTCTTTGCTCTTTACATCCTTTATGGCAGTGGCCCTCTTGGCCCCTTTGGTTAGACCAATGGAGGCGTCCAGGACTAACAACACCGGGTTATGATCACTAAACCCACTTACAATTGCATTATATAACACTACAAAACGGAGAAGACCCGGGGACAAAAAAATATAATCAATAATTGTTTCACTTCCCCTTGCATTATATGTGACCACACGATCGTTTAAGTCAGCAAACCCTGGTTCAAATAAATCATTAGTTGATAGCAGATCTTCCATTGCTACTCCCTTTGGGCTATGCACAAAATGAGGTAAAGTCGTATATTCTGGACCAGTATCATCCTCGATCTGACAGTGTAGCCCACACAAGTGAACATTAAAATCACTCATCAATATGAGTTGCACAAAAGTGGTTTGTTTTGACATGTAATACTTAAAAAAGAAGATAAACCTTCTAGAACAAAATTCGGGGGACCCCCCTGCATAGCATTATAACAGTTGGTTAGGACTATCTTGTTCTTATCCGCTAGATGGATTTCCAGCAGCTGAAAATAGTGTGAGAGGCAGGGGATTTCCTTGACACTACCGGCTAAGTTAACTGAAACCAGGAGCAACAAGCCCCCTTTATCCCTTCCCGCCAAGGAACTCTGAGCTTTTACAAAAAAGGATATATAGCCATCCAGCCAAAAAGCATTGTCCCTAGCCCAAGTTTCCAGTAAGGCTACTATATCGTGTTCTTTTAACTTTTGTAACCACAACGGGTCTTCCTGCTTAGCGCGTAGTCCCGCGATGTTCCAGGAAAGTAACCTGACATTCCCCCAACCTGGAACTATTGGGTCATTTGCAGCTCCAAGTGACGGGCTGCATGAAGGATCAGTGGAGGCATGTATATTACAGTGGGTGTTCGTGCTATTGTGTTCGTGCTCTAGTCAGTCAATATCTATCTGCTCTGCAAGAGCCGAAAATCTATTTGTAAGAATTAAATCATCGGTGGTCGTGTACCTTACAGTATTAACTGGACCGCCAACCCTGGGTTGCTTTGTCACCCATTGATTAACTTGTATAGGCGTAGTTTGTCTGTCTTCGGCCCATGCATTATTAACATGCTGTGACCTAATGTTCTCACCTCTGCCTATCCTGTGTACTGGGGGATAGAAAAAACCCAAGGGCATCGCACGGACCCCCTTACCTACTGGGTCCAATGGGGAATCATCCCAAAAGAGCCGGCTGGAGACGTTTCTAGATTTAAAATTAACAATTACACAGTCTCCTGCTACACACTTCTTAGTTTTGCCCACCCAATTGACCCTTCTTCCTGTCAAGATGTTATCTGCGATGTTACCTTCACCCGTGCAATTTGCATTGCACCAATTTTTGGCGTGCTTAAGTAGGGTTTCGTGATGTTCTACCTCCCCGTCAGCAAGTTTGGGTACGTTAACCAATATAGCTACAAATGGAGTTGCATCAGGGGGTAAATTTACTGGTGGTACCAGTCCCATCCGTCTCCCCTGTGGAACTCTAGGCCTTACTGTTGGAGTTAAGGTAGGTATAACATCCAACAAAGGCGTGGGGATTCCTTTTTCAACTTTCCCTTTGCTTTGCACAGGATAATCATTGACTTTCTTTGAAGCCGTAGTGGCTGTATGAACTGGTGGCCCACCAACTTTGGGAGCAGAAACATGTGCATTTATTGGACAAGATGATATTTGTAAAGTTGACGAGGGAACCTGAGTGTTTTCAAAGGCATTAATTCGCTCACATTTCGCCAAAAGGTCCTTGACACAATCCTTTAAGGTTTCAGTAATGTCTGTGGCAATCTGGATTAGGACGGATTCAAGTCTATCCGTAAAAAGTTTTTCAAGTAAGGACGAGATGCCCTCCTCGGGTATATACATGGCACGTTGAGCCCCAGGCTGACTGCATGGTGTGCTTCCTGATCCCTCCGAGACCAACGGCATATCTGGTGTCACTGTTTCAGGCAGAACCGGGGTCGGAAGCACAGTAGAGGATTGGGGCATAATGGGTCTGCATGACTCAATAATGACCCTAGGTTCCAGCGGGATACAGTTAACAGTGGAGGTGTTTGATGTATTGGCTCACAAACACCCTCAGCACACAAGGGCACTTCATTCCCCAACCTGCACTGCACCAGGAGTTGCGTTTTCGGAGTGGTGGTGGAGAGGGCGTGGCCTCCGGTGACTTTCTGGATTTTTTTTATTTAGTATTTTTTTAGGGAAAAGGGGCTGCGTAGCCCCCTTTCCCTAGGTCGATTTCGGCCATGGGGATCCCATCCCTCAGGCTAGTCTTTTAGGAAATGGGGAGGGGGGCTATGCGGCTAGCCTCCCGGGGCTGATTATGGCCCAGGGGATCCTATCACCATCCCTCAGGGCCCAGGTTTCCTTTAAAAAAAAATAAAGGAAGGGGCCATGCGGCCCCCCCTTACCTGGGCCAATTTTGACACCGGGGATCCCGTCCCCTAGGGCTTGTGCTTTTTTTAAAGTGATGTCATCAGTGATGTCATTTGAGATGTCATCAGTGATGTATGTAAGGTCATAAGCAGTCCATTGCCTGAGACACAAGTTATAGTTAACTCAGCAAATTATAACTGCTGAATTTTACTGTTTTTGTATGTGTGAACCTGAGCCTAACTATAACATCCCTGTAACCTTTGTTTTTTTAGTGAATTTTTATGTTATTTTTTAACTATAAGTAAATGTTTGAAGTGTGGTGCAGAAAGGGGGTAGGGCCTCACACCAGCTCTCAGCAACCCAGCTTTCTGGGACTTACTTGAGGTAACAGAAGGTGCTCGGGTACCCTGAGGACCCTCAGCATCCAAGGGGACTTAATCCCCCAACCTGCAGTGCACCTGGAGGTGTGTTTGCAGAGGGGTGTTAAACGGAGCGTGCCCTCTGGCTACTTGCCAGAGGTTTTTGACTTTTTTCTTTTCCTTTTTTTTTAGAGGAAGGGGCAAAGATGGCCCCCCCTTCCCTGGGCCATTTTATGGCCTGCCCTTTAAAAAAAAATGTATGAGGGGGCAAACGCCCCCCTCCTGGGCCCAATTCAGCCCCAGGGACCCCAGGGCCTGGCCTTTATATATATAGTATTTTTAAATATTGGGAGGGGGTGTTTCCAGCCCCAGAGACCCAGTCTCCTGAGGACTGCTTTTTTTTTTTTTTTAAAGGAAGGAGGGCTACTTGACCCCCTCCTGGGCCTATTTCAGCCCCAGAGACCCCACTCCTGGGGCCTGCCCTTGTTTTCTATTTAAATGTTTACTAAAAAGAGAAGTAGGCTGATTTTGACATCAGGGACCTGATCCCCAGGTCTTAGTCACAATACTGGGTGTCCTGGTCCCACTGAGGGCCCCCTCTTTCAATAAACTTTATTCGATTCACACGAAATGAAATCATAAAAGTTACAAGTTACAATAGCATTGCAACCCACTTTAAAAATATAAAATATATAATTCAATAAATATACAATCCCAAACATACAGTACAATAGTTCCAATATGCATCCAATATTTTTACTGTGAGGGGTATTTTAAATAAAAACCAATATAAAAATAAAAGCAGTTATTTGTTAGAAAATGCGTCTACCGGTTCCTTTAAAAATCCAAGCATTTTCTATACCTTAACAAGCATTTCAGAAATCCAGCCACATATGGGATACACTCGGGTTTTAACAGTTGTAAATAAGGAAGAGGGGGGCGTGCCTGTATAAAATTTAACTTTAAAAAAAAATATTTTAAAAAGTGCTTCCTAGGTGTTTCATAAAATTTACAAAAAAACATAAAGTGTAGCAAATCCTGTGGAGACATATTGTCGCAGCCACAGGGTGCTAACACTTTACCTTTATAACACCCCCTAAGAACGTCTAGTAAAAGGTGAAAATAATCCATTCTGAACCTGATTAATAAAACTCGCTCATATGCAAATGGCTATTAAGCAAAAGGGGGTGGTGATGGACAGAGTTTCTGAAATAAGCAGAATACTCTCACCCAGTCAAGAGATCAGGGCTTGATCCAACACAGTTTTTTAGTATAGTGGGCTAAAGAACGGTGATGGATTAAACCCAGATCCTTTGACTGGGTGTGAGTGTTTGATTGATTCAGATGCTCCGTCCATCACCACCCCCTTTTGTAAAGTGGGCTAAAGAACGGTGATGGATTAAACCCAGATCTTTTGACTGGGTGTGAGTGTTTGATTGATTCAGATGCTCCGTCCATCACCACCCCCTTTTGTACCGCTTTTGGCCGGCCGCCATAAGTGTGGCAGGGTATACTCAGACATGAGTCCCTTGCTCACTTTGCCACTGGATTCAAGCAAGCCGGGCTGAAGACGGCTGGAATGCCAGAAACCGGTCCTCGGAAGCTTGTTTCCGGTCCAGGGAAGACATGGCTTGGCAGTTCGGGCTGGACTGTTCCCATGAGGCACAGGGTCAGACTGATTTGCATATAGCCATGTCTGAACTGGGGTGGCAGAATGGGCTAAAGAACGGTGATGGATTAAACCCAGATCCTTTGACTGGGTGTGAGTGTTTGATTGATTCAGATGCTCCGTCCATCACCACCCCCTTTTGTACCGCATATGCAAATAGCGGCAACAATAGGTATGGTTCTAGATCTAAAGATGTCTTAAGCATCAAGTCCTTACGGACACTGATCTTTAACAGTTCTTCCTCCTCTCTTTCCATTTTTTTCCACAAGATAAAAGACTGTTTTACAAAAGCCACATCTCCCCTAGTGATACTATCAGGTTTAAAAAACAGGTCCCGGTGCCCCAGCTTGCTAAAACACCCCTTTAAGTATTTTAACCATGGAATGTAAATCATGTGATCCAGGCTCAAAATCTCTTTTAAAAGTTTGTGGTTAAGTACAAGGTGTTCATTTAGCCAGCATTTGAGCCAGAAGATTAGTGGGCGCATAGCCAAAATATCACAGATATATGGAAGTCCAGTTTCCTCATGGACCGTTAAGTTCGCTGTCCCTTTTGGGACACTCAACAACTGTTTTGAGAAGTGATTTTCCGTCACCTGTAAACCCTCTAAACCAGTGTATCCCCATAGATTGCTCCCATAGCTAGCTATAGACACACTCTTGGCTTGATAGATCTTTACCATTGCTGCCACCGGACGATTACCCATTTTAGCAGCAAATCCAAATATATCTGCATTAGCCCTGGTGACCTCTTCCCTTTTTTTATTTAACAAGGCACCCCAATTCAGGCGATCATCCAGTAAAACACTGAGGTAAGAAAAGGTTGTGGAAATTGGCACACTGTCACCGTTCGCATTTAAGGGGAACTGTTTTTTAGAGCGCAACGCTACTTGCATGGCATAGGATTTAGAGTTGTTTATGGACAGGTCTTTCTCTTCCATAAACCCCCGAAAAGCATATAGCAAGACGGGTAGTCCCCGGCGTCCCACATATGGGAAATCCGCCCCTGTTTTCAGCAATATCCCTTCAAGTTCATTATTATAAAGGTTAAAGAGGAAAGGGGCTAAGATACACCCCTTTCGTACCCCGCTTTTGATGTTAAACTCCCTTGTTGCCTTAATGTCTGGGGTGTATCTGATATTAGCCCTTGTGTCTCTGTGTAGTTCCATCAGGGAGTCCACAAGGTTTGTCTCCACCCCCATGGCGCTCATGGACTGCCACAGCTGTCCCCGATTAATACATTTAAAAGCTGATGACAAATCCATGAAGGCCATGTAGATTGTCCCTGGGCGGGCAATGGTGTACTTTCCCAGGATCAGGTAAAGGTTAAGGCATTCTGCTATGGTCGAATGGCCTGGTTGTAATCCATACTGGATATCCAAAATGATCTTGTTCTCTTCCGCCCAGGCAGTCAATCTTTTTAGAATGACTCCACCTATAACCTTTACTACGGAGTCAATGAGGGAGATTGGTCGAGAATTCAGGGTACAGTTACGGTCTCCCTTCTTGAACACTGGTACAATTTTAGACACTCCCCAGGATTTTAGGCACCCTTCCTTTGCTACGGCGTTGACCACAGCCACCAAGATTCCTGCCCATAAAGAAGGGTTAGATTTAAAGAGGTCCGGTGGGATACCGTCAGGGCCGGGTGCATTCTTAGCTGTGAGGTTATCAATACTTTCCTCCACTTCGCTTAATGTAAACACAACTGTATCCTCAGTTGGAATCTTTGCTGGCAGCTGCAACAGGGTAGATGTGCTTTTAAAGATGGTAGCAAAGTGGGACACCCATTCTTCCTCTAATATATTTGTGCCAACTTCCTCTGCTCTTTCCGTTGGAAATAGATGTTTATTAATGATGCTCCAGAATCGTAAGCTGCTAGAACGGGTCATAGGGTCTAAAAGCTCCCGCCATGTTGCCTCCCTCAGTTCCCTTTTTCGGGAGGCCATCACTTTTTTATAAGTACTGCACGGATTACGAATCTGTATTCTGTCCCTGGGGAATACTTTCAATGCCGCTTTAAGATCTCTGGCAGCTTTGGAACATAAAGGGCAAAACCATTTGGGCTCACTGGATGCCCTGTTATTCCCCGGGACCATAATAGACTCCCTACTTTAGAGACAATCCCTTCAAAGGCATGTAGGGTGCCCGTGGCAGTTGATTCGGAGTTCAGACAACAAGAAAATTCTACTGCGCAGGCTTCTTGGAGCATTTCGTGGAAGACGGACGGGATTACTCGGGTCCATTTCAACCGGTGCCTACCATCAGTTGGCTTTAACATTATTGGGCCTATCACTCTATCTTTTTTCTTCATAAGACTCCCACCTAAATTACCACACACTGGATTATGATCACTATGGGAACTTCCTAAAATTGAGAAGCCATGCAGAGAAGAAAAGATGGTTCTAGATAAAAAAATGTGATCTATAAAAGATCCGCCGCCACAACCTGTAAAGGTTGGTTCCCTTTGCTTGCTAGATGGAGAAGCGAAACTCATGGCATAGGACAGATCATACTTGCTGAGCATATCATTGAGAATGTTTCCCTGTGCAGAATGCTCATTGTGAAGTCCCTCTATCAGTGCACAGCCCAGGGGGCCCATGGTGGTGAGTTTGGGATTACCACACGGGTGGGCATTAAAATCGCCTGTGATCATGAGGTTATTTCTATACGGGCCACAACACTGCTCCACAAAATTATTCAGCTCAGTTATTTTACATCCCTCGTTTCTGTGTACAGCATTATAAAAATTTATAACACAAAGGTTAGCAGTCTGTCGCCCCAAAACAATTGCCTGTAGACTCTATGGTCAGAGGAGATGACCTTGATGTTACAACTTAGGGCCAAGGAAATAAAAATACCCAGGCCTCCCATCGCTCTTCCACTGTTTGCTTGTGTTGCAGGGACAAAGAAGGCTTTGTACCCTATCAGTGAGAGGTTGCAGTTAACCTGCCATGTCTCTTGGAGGCATATTACCGAGAACTGGCTGATAAACTGCACCCATATCAGGTCTGTGACCTTTCCGGCCAGCCCTGCAATATTCCATGATAATACATTATAATCCTTCCTCATAACGCAATTATTAGGGGGATCCGAGAATACCTCCCCGGGAAATCTGCAATGGTTGTTCCAGGGAATTCATTGTCCCAAGGCCCAGCTCTTGTAGCAAAGTCTGATATTTCTAGATTTGGCACTACAGGCGATGTTTCTAAGGGGTACCCTTCGCCTTTAACAGATGTATCTACTGGTGCACAACTACTGGCGAAATGGGCTGGGCTAACTCCATAGTCACTTAGTCAGTCACAGTCATTCAGGCCTGAAAGTGCTGCATATCTATTTGTGTCCTGTGGAAGCGAAAAGTGATTAAAGTCTCCCCAGGTATTTTCAGTTGCTTCCCTAAAAGACAGGGTGCCAGGCCTAGGGTGTTCCCTATGTATGTGAAACCAGTCAAGGTGCCTCGAGTTGTTTATCCCGTGATACACCTCCCTGTAGAAAAAACTCAGTGGCAGTATCTCAATACCTTGGCCCCTATGTACTGCACCAGAGCTTACTTCCCTAAATATCCTCTCTACTGGCAAGGGGTTGTTAAAGTTTACCACTATACAGTCCCCCCCCCCTCTTGATTTCCTGGAACTACCCAACCAGGAAACGCGACGGGCCATAATAACATTGTGCATAGTAATATGACCTTCTTCGGTATTACGGGACAGCCAGTGTGTTACCTTGTTTTTGAGTTGACCATAATCAGGCCCTATGCTAACTTCTAATAGACTATCACCATTTGATATCTGGTTGCAAAGCTGTTCAGGTGTTTTTGCAGCCGTACTAATGCCCAGTGAGTATCGCTTAGAGTATAAAGATTCCAGTGTAAGGCGTTTTTCTGTGAGGGCTATTTCATGCTCAAGAACAGCTGCAGCTCTTGTCATGAAGTTACCTAAAGTCCCAGCAATACTCCCCCCAATGGAGCAAGGCGCTCCTTTCTTCTCTTTCCCTGTTCGTAGTGCCATGAACCCACGGCCTAATAAGCCTTCTGCTGTTGGAGTTATCTGGGGGCAAATGAGGACTCGCAATACCTATAATCAATTAGGCAGACAAAATACGAACATGTATCTAACAATAGGTAAAATCTAATATTAAAATATTGTCTCATTAGAGTGATGGCCCAGCCTAGCTTCTTCCGGCCTACGACGGCCTCAGACGGCCCCGCCCTTGTTCCGGGCTTCTCCCGGGAAGGCCCGCGCGCTGCCCACACGCGGGGGCTCTCCTCTGATTTTAGCGCCTCCAGGCGCGGAATGGGCGTTGGCGGCTTCCTGCCGCAAAGGATCCCGGGAGGTGTAGTTCCCCCCTCGCTGCGGCCGCGCTATGATGGCGAGGAGCTGCGGCGGCGGAGGGAGATCAACACCGGGATCAGGTAAGCTGCAGGCGAGTAAAATAAATTGCCCCCAAAGTCCGTAAAGCACCCGCTCCACCGGGGCTCTCCTCTGCTTTTAGCGCCTCCGGGCGCGGAATGGGCGGTGGCGGCTTCCTGCCGCAAAGGATCCCGGGAGGTGTAGTCCCCCTTTCGCTGCGGCGGCGCTGTGATGGCGAGGAGTTGCGGTGGCGGAGGGAGACCAACACCAGGATCAGGGAAGCTGCAGGCAAGTAAAAAAAATTGCCCCCAATGTCCGTAGGTGTCCTGGTCCCACTGAGGGCACCCAGTTACTCACCTTGGGGACCAAGTGGTGTGCCAGAGGACCCCACAGTCCCTGCCATCGCACCACCTCCTGCGCATGGGCACTCCCTCTTGGGGCTTACTAAGGCCCTGGGGATCACCACCTCCATGGGGCTTCAATTCGCTGCGCAGGGACCACTACCTCCCAGGGGATTATTTTTTTTAAAAAGTGGGGGTTGCCTCAGAGACCCCTCAGACCCGTGGACCACCACGTGTAAGAAAGCAGAGGAGCCTTGCAGACCTCCTGCAGCTCTGGGTCCCCACCTCCCCGGGGCTTTAACTTTTTATAAT
Source organism: Lissotriton vulgaris (assembly GCF_964263255.1). Classification (NCBI taxonomy): domain Eukaryota; kingdom Metazoa; phylum Chordata; class Amphibia; order Caudata; family Salamandridae; genus Lissotriton; species Lissotriton vulgaris. The sequence goes on along the minus strand of NW_028253867.1, from coordinate 35,111 downwards.
GCGGGAGAGACAAGCAGACCACCTGCAGCCCTGTGGAGTGCCACCTCCCTGGAGCTTTAGCCAAAATGAATGCAGGGGGCCAAGGGCCCCCGCAGATGACCCGCTTGGGGTCACCCGGGTCACTAATGACCACCTCTCAGCCTTCCGTATCAAATGAAGAGTCGGACAGACAGTGGGAAATATGAGCCAATAGCTATTTATTCATTTAAACTCTTTACAGTCCATGAGAGTGCTACAGAGGGAACTAAAGAACAGCAAGCATAGAGATACGTTATGTACATTTCAAAGCTGGTAAAAAACACGTCCACATAGCAAATTTCCAGGCAGATGTAGCTGGATAGTAGTATACAAAAAAAAATAATTTGGTTCTTGCATCTTACACATCCTAGAATAATCCAAGGTCATTTCACCCTGGGCCCACCACCAGACAAGTAGGAGAGAGCTTCTATCTAATGAGAATGCTATGCACTGAAAATGAACAGTTTACTCATTAGTGAGAAAAAATCTAACATTTCAGAAACGAAACTTAGCAAAGGGAACTTCTCAGAAATGGACAAGGTCAGTTTCGAACAGCAAAAAATTGCGCCTATGAAGAAAATGGTGTAGCAAATGCTATCTAAGATATGACATTGTGAAAGCATTAGCGGGCCTAATGTAACAGACCCTCCTTTTAGCATGAGCTAAAATCCTTTACTAATAAGTGAAAAGAAATGAAAATGATATAGACAATAGTACTATAGCAATATCAACATGTCAGATATCAATGCGATATTAAAAGCACAATGGAAATGGAATGGAATTATGGGCATTCCTTCCAATCATCGTTAGAAAGGTGTACAGCAAGGAGGGATGAAACATCAAATATGCCATCATCAATATACATTAAATCATCAATATCATTCTGCAACATCATAGCGGCATTTGTAATATGAGCTGATATCTTCTATTTGGGCTTAAAAACAGAGGCACAATAGGAACGGAACAGCAAAAAGGAAGACATTGAATAAAGATGCAGTACAACACCAACACCACTATAAGGTAAATCAGTTCCTTAAAAATCCAACCTCAACTACCAAAGAGGGACCAACTCCAATTCCCACTTTCCATGCCTTTGACATTCTCAATGATGTCCAGAATGTGTTGTGTTATGTTTTTCTCCAAACTTTCTATCATAACACACTGATTGCCAATTAAGGCGCAAACACCACCAGACTTGGCCAATATAAAATCTACTGCATATCTAGTCTGTTCCGAATACACCCACATACTTTTCAATTGGGAATTAATAATATCTCTCAGAGCTGCCACTGTTGTAGTGGACAGATTCTGCAATTTGCCTATGAAGTATTCTCTGGATTTTAAATCCCTGGCTATAGCCAAACCACCAAGGGTAAATATGGAGGACAGAATATACCCAAATGTGATACCATTGCTATAACTATTCACCTCTAAATCTGTAACTCCTTCACAAAACTCTTTCGTCAATGTTCTTTTCAACCATCTCTTTTTTGGTTCAAAAACTTTACATGGGACATCCAGAGGCAACACCATTCCAAGTGCCACATTGTCAGTCCCATTATAAATGTTGGAATGATTCCCAATGGACAAAAAATAAAACCCAGGATGTGCTTATATCAACCCCTCATAATTTACTGCTGAATACCTGAAATTCAATCCACGCATATCTGGATCTGATTTATCCTCTAGGGAAAATGTTTTTTTGGTTAATATTGTTCCTGAAAAATTCATATACAAAGAAGTATCTGTAAAGTACACAATGGGGCAACAAGCAGCATAGTAACCAGCTTTTTGTATTGTATTGTATTTTATTGTAATGTATAGAAACTTATATAGCGCAAACTGTCACTGTTTTTGGGGTACTGTTATCTCTTTATAATGACAACCCACAAGTGTTATATTCTTTCTTCCATTTCATAATTATCACAATATGTGCTGTTGTCTCTCCCAGGGTAACAATTCCCCTGTGGTTTTCTGTAATATAAACTTGGCCCAGGTTAACCAAGTCCAAACATACCTTTCACTTCTATGAAATCCGGTGGCCGAGTGTATGTGTATTTCACAAGTCACAAAGGATATGCTGTCCAGAGCCTAGCAACAGAACCAATAGGATAACAGGCAGTCATATTCCTAGAAATCTCTTATGTGCTGCCACAAACACATTATTCATGGTAGCCCTCTTGTCTCTTCCCAGGGAAATGGATCCACACAGGTCAAGTGTGGCTGCGTCATATACGTCCCCCAAAAACCATAACACCCCTATACTGTTAATACCACCATTACCAGAGCAACAACACATACAATTTTACTTCGAATGGACCAAATTACACAACCTTGATATTAAATTATTGGCTGCTCCTTCTCATTGACTGGTCTACCAAAAGGATGCATAATGAGATAAAACAAGTAAACATGAAGTGATAAAAAAATTAGTGTTCCCATTGTCCGTCAGAGCCTCACTGGTACAGGCTCATATCGTTCATCAATCAGTTGGAGCTCTTGAGCACCGGTGGTGTAGCTTGTTTGGTCCTAAGCTTGTCCTGCTCTATCCCATGCTGACAAAAGTGGTATATTCTCAGGGTATACCTTTTTCCCTAACTAATGTTCAGACAACAAGAGCAAAACAAATGCAGAATGTGAGAACCTCTCTTCGGTACTGCTAGATAGTACTGGCCTACCTTATACAGTCCATCCCTTATCTTTTTTCTCTTTCGGCTCTGTGGTCTTCATCCAAGGACGTAAATTATACCTGGCAGTACCAGGCACCATATGATCTGAGAACGGAGGCTCTTGGATAGTTCGTATTTCAGCTGGAAAAGCCTTGTTCAAAACATCATCATTCTCAGTATCTGTTCTGGTCCATATCAATTGGGCATCTCTAAAAGGCAAAAATCTAGGCACTTGCTCACATTCAACATCTCCTACTCCTTCCTTGACCCACTGGTCATAAGGCAATGGCAGAGGTACCTTCTTACAATGAGTAGCGTGCACCCAATTCTTTAGACCTGCAACCTTCACAGCCATTTGGGTGACTAGTAGAACCTGCTCAGGACCTTTCCATCCGGGTTCCAGACGTTTCGTCCTCTGGAAGTTATTTATTAAAATATAATCTGCAGGCTGGATATTTTGGAAAGTCCCTCAGGTTTCAGAGGTCGGGAGTCTTGCACCTGTTGGTGAATAGAACTCAGACTTTCTGTTAACTGCCCAAGATAATCATGCAACACAGGATATTCCATCTCTGAGAACTCTTTGGGCGGGGGACACACCAGACATTTGCTGGGTGCCAGAAGACCACCTCAAACGGAGACAAACCAGTCCTAGAATGTGCTGCAATTCTGGTTGACAAAAGAGCTAATGGAAGAGCATCCGGCCATTGCAACCATGTTGCCTCTTGGATTTTTGCCAATTCCAATTTGAGCGTACATTGCACTTCTCAACTAGGCCCACTGACTCCGGGTGGTTGGCAGCATGACATTTCTGTTCAATGTGCAGACCTTCACAAACTCATTTAATCACTTTCCCATTAAAGTTAGATCCGTTATCACTCCAGATAACTCAGGGCATTCCGAAACGAGGAAAGAACTCTTTAAGGAGAAATTTCGCAGTTTAAATGGCCATAATATCTTTAGTGGGGTAAACCTCAACCCATTTACTGAACATACATATAACGACTAAAACATAGTTGAGATTATTTGCATCACACCAATTCAGTGAAATCTATTAAGAGGACCTCAAAGGGAAAAGTAGGTGGTGCAAAATTACTGGGTGGCACAGGGGTACCCTTCCCTGGATTATACTTCATGCAAATCATACACTGCTTCACCAAATGTGCATCTGTTTTAGAAATGTTATAATTGTGCCAAACTGGAGCTAATAATTTACAAATGCCTTTTGCACTAATATGAGCTGGACCATGCACCATACTAAACACAGGAAGTACAAATGCATCAGGTAACATCCATTTCTGTTCCCCAGATTTATCAATCCAACATCCCTCCTCATTTAATTGTGGAGTACTTTCCAGCCACTTCAGCACTTTCTAAATCGTAGCTTCACTCTGTATCTCCTTTACACTTTCAAGTGTATTTTCAAACATAGCAATCTCAGGAACCCATTTAGCTAGATATGCAACAAACATTCTCTTCATTTTACTTCGGGCGGTGTACTTAGCTATATGATCTACAAATGCATTCCCTCTACCCATATTATCAATAACCTTTTTGTGGGCGCTACACTTGATTATTGCCAATTTCCTAGGAAGTGTTAGTGCGGATAACAATCGCAATATGAGGTTTCCATGCTTTATTCTAGTGCCATGAGAAGTAAGGAACCCTCTCTGCCCACAATCGACCAAAATTATGGGCAACCCCAAATGCATATTGGCTATCTGTATAGATATTGACAACTAATCCTTCACTCAATTCACAAGCTCGGAAAAGAGCTACAAATTCAGCTGCTTGAGCAGACTGATAGGGGACTTGTGATGTTTTTACCACCGTATGCAATGTAGTGATAGCTTAAGCTGCAGTGGTGGTGCCATCCGGTAAATTGAAACACAAGCCATCTACATAATATTTAACCCTGGGTGGTAAAATCCATTCCACTCATGGAGTTTGCAGATTTTTTGGTAACTCCGTGTTCAGCGTGGAACGTGGAGTTACCAAAACTCCACACTCAGCAACGGAGCAGAGTTTTTTTTTATTGCTCTTTCAAAATGCGTTTTTGCACGTGCGGGAGCACGTTTCCATGATGCTGCATTTGCTGACAAGATTTCCTATACGTTTGCGTGCCCCACGAGATTTTATTAGCCCGCAGCATAGTTCTGCGAGAGTTTGGGGTTGTGTACATGTCATTCAGACGTGCCATCGGACTTCCAGTGGAAGTTTCGTGAAGAACCCGATGCCGAACACATAGAATTTGCAAGCTGGAGTAGAATATCTCTTGAGCAGCATAAAACCTTCTTGAAAAATTATGATTTGGATGAAAAAACTCCTCAGATTGACATTTGGATGTACTTTTTGTGCAAGGAGTCCTTTCTCTTTTTTTACTTTTTTTTTAAGAGGAAGGAAGTGCCCCAGTGTCTCCAACTTCTTGTTCCTGTCCAGCAGGCTCTTCCCAGTGCTTTGTCCATCTCCCGTTCACTTTTCATTTGGAATTGGAGCTGGAAGGATCCCTTTTTTTGTCTGCCGCATCATATATCATTGGGTTTTGAGGACTTTTGGATTTGAGCTATCACAAGTAAGTTAATAAATTGGTGCTTTTTTATTTTGATTAAATCCTTCTATTAAACAGTTGTTATGATATGATGACAAATCACAAAGCCACACAGCAATAGCATGATAAGAATTGTATATGAACAAGCTTACAAATGAAATCACTTCATAGTATGACAGGAGACAGTAAGGGAATCTGCCTCTGAGGCATTTGCCCGCAATTCAATCAAAGGGGAAATACATGTATCATCCAGGGACTTCTTCCAGTTTGCACGCTTACGATACCATTTCGAGGGACAGCCTCCATGCTTAAACACATCCTTTTCTGCGATCATGGCATTGTCCATATCTTTATACCACTTTGAATATTTAGGCAGATCTCCGGATCCCCACCCCTGAACTATGTTCCGTTTAGGGAGGACAAACCTCAGGGACACCCATGTATGTTCTGTTAGAGTCAGGTCCGTGGCATCCACATGTTTAATAAACACAGTCATGGGGAGTGATCAATGGCCTTCCCACACACCCTCACTAGTGTTGAAACAATTATCCCCCAGTAAGGCAAAAGCTTTGGGCACTCCCAGAGTATATGAAAGAAGGTACCTTCGGCTATGCGTCCCCTGAGGCAGCTAGGATCTGAGCGGCTACCCATCCTGACCAGTATGTGTGCTGATAAATATGTTCTGTGCAGAATTTCAGCAGGATGAGTTGTAAACATAATGTGATGGCAACCTCCAGGGGGAGGAAATGGCTTCTTGCCAGTCATCGTCTTCTAAATACCCCAAGTCTGTTTCCCACAGCTGTTGTAGACGTGTAAGTGGGTCAGGCAGGTTGTGGATTAGTTTATGGTAGGTAAGCAAGATCGCTTTGCGTGGCAGAGGGTCCATCAGAAGCCTGTCCTCTAGCAGGGAGGCCTCATATAGTGCCTCCCTTCTAGTAACAACAGTGGTGATTGTGTGGCGAGTTTGCAGATAACGGAATTTCTCAGACTCAGTCAACTGGTACTCTTTTTGAAGGTCGGCAAAGGAGACCATAGCATTTCACTTCCATAGGTCCCCCACTGAGGAAATACCAATTCCGTCCCACTTATCAAAGCACATGCATCAGCTCAATATACCAAGCTGTTCGGATTCCCACAAAGGTGTGAGCAATGTTAATTTCCTGTGCCAACCCAGTTTCTTCGTTACACAGTGCCAGAGTGCCACTGTGTGTTCTGTGGGGCCGGTAATGTGCTGCCTTTTTGGGCTAGAATATAGTGCGCGCTTGTATCCACCCCAAGCCATTAACCATTTATCCATGCGGTATACCGGCTCATATTGTGGGGCAAAGACCAATTGATTGACCACCGCCTGTTGGGAGGCCCACTAGCATTGTTTCAGGTCTGGTAGCCCGATCCCCCATCATACCACCCCCTGGTCAGTTTGTGTGCCGCTATACTTGGGTGTTTCCCATCCCACAAAAGAGTTCTAACCTTGCAATCCATGCTGGTGAAGTAGGCATGGGGGACCTTATGGGAAGTATTTTGTAGAACATATGAGAAACGCAGGAGAGCCAGCATCTTATACAGTGCCGTTCTTCCAAGAATTATAAGAGGCAAAATCTACCAGTGAATTACGTCTTTCCGGAACCTGGCCAATGGAGTTTGGAGGTTGGCATTATAAAAGTGGGCCGGGTGTGCAGTGATATAAATACCCACTTAAGTCCCCCGATCATGGGGTCACCCCTGACCCGGGCTGCCAGCGGCTATAACATTTGGGTACAGATAAGAGGTGATAGGGGGCAACCCTGCCTAGTTCCCTTCTACAGGCCAAAGCTGCGGGAAGTGTGTTGAATAACTACCACCTGCGTCGTAGGGCCTGAATACAGTAGTTTGACCCACTGTATAAAGTGAGGGCCAAGCCCAGACATCCGAGGAGGGCAATTAAATAGGGCCGTTCAATAGTATTGAATGCCATTTTTGCATCCAGTGATGGCAATGCAGCATCCGCTAGGATAGTGTTAGCTCTCCCCATCACCCGGTGAAGCAGTCGGAGGTTGAGAGCTGTGTTGTGGTCGGGCATAAAGCTTGACTGATTGGGGTGGACAAGCTGGTTTATAACTGGTAATAGACGATTGGCCAAAGCCTTAGCCAAGATTTTAACCTTGGCTGACAGCAGCGAGAAAGTTTAATAGGATTTGCATCCCGTAACCTCTTTGCCCAGCTTGTGTATGACAGCTATGGAGCGCAGCATCAATTCAGGGGGTGAAAACCTAGCATGGTAATTCTCTAAATAGTACATAGCATGTAGAGTGGGCGTTATCTTTGAGGACACCAGCTTAAAAAGCTCTATAGGGAGCTCATTGGGGCCCATAGCCTTGCCTGCCCTAATGCCACCTATCGCTGTCGCAAGTTCTTCCTCGGTGAGATCGCCCTCTAGAGCATCACGATCGGTCGGTGTAAGTATCGCTACCGGAATGGTGGCCATGAGATCCTGCGAGTCCTGTAGGGTGGTGTGAGTGGTGGAGGAGTACATAGAGGTAAAGTGGGAGGCAAAGGTCTCCGCAATAAGTTGCAGATCTGTCACTGATTTGCCAGCTTCTGTCTCAATAAGGGGCACCAATCTCTGAGCAGTCTCCCACCTCTTTAATCATGGCAACATTTTGCCAGTGGCCTCTCCCAGTTCATATATTCTGTGTAAAGCTGGTTTGTGTTCAGTCTTGGCAGCCTCTGCTACAAGCTGAAAATAGTCCATGTGTTTAACACTCAAAGTGTGGGTGAGCTGGTCGTCGTCCTGCATTGCCACCTCATCCTCTAGTTCCTTATTTCCTGCTCTAGGGCTTCTATTCTGGCCATTCGTTCCTTCTTGTGCCCCATCAATAATGAGAGGGCCTGACCTTTTATACCTGCCCCAAGGGCTCCCCAAACCATGCAACGGGACCGCACTGAATGCATGTTCTCAGCAAAGTAGTGATATGCTCCCTTAATCAAAGCGCTGTTAACCTGGGGGATCTTCAAGCTCCATGGGGTTATAGATAGGGTGAGGCAACATTGCTCCTGTGGGATTGCTAGCTGAGCCAGAACCGGAGAATGGTCTGAAATACCTCGTGCCAGGAATCGAGTGCCAGTGAAGTAAGTGAGATAATCGCTATTTGTGAGTAGGTGGTCAATTCTAGACTGGCTGCCATGGGTACCCGAATGGAAGGTAACATTTGGAGCCAAGGGGTTAAAATGGCACCAGAGAGCTACAAGGCCAAAGGCCAGGAGAAAGTCCATCAAGGGGAAGGTGGCCTGTGGGTCCGGTCGAGGGGGACGCGAGCTATCATGCCGTCTACCGCTAGATTGAAATTACCTCCCAATATCAATGTGCCAGCTGGAAGGTCTGACAGGAGTTTACCCAGGTCAGACAGTGTGGATGTCTTCAGCCCTGGGGGAATATACATTGAAAGGACATGTCCCTGTTATGACAGCATATCTACCTAAGTCATCAGCCCAAGTATTGTGCATTATGAATGGACACTGTTTACGAAGAAGAATGCCAGTCCCCCTGGAGCCGGACGTGGAACCCCCATGTGCCAGTAATCTGTAGCCCCAGCGATCCAATGCTTTACAGGTATTGCCAATGAGAAGAGTCTCTTGCAGTAGGAATATATCTGAAGCCTGTCTCTTGAGGTATTGAAGTACAACTCCGCTCTTTAGCTTGTCGCCCAGACCATTAACATTCCTAGTGAGGATGCAGAGGGCTCTATTCACATTGCATTTCAACATAATTCATACATGGGATGTGAGATCCTGCTCGACAATGTCACAAATGTACAGAACCAAGTCTGGTGGGCCAAAACTGCTTCAACTTCATCACAATAAAATAACAAACAAAACAAATTACAGAACTAACCCCCCTCCCAACGACCTTCACCGCACTGGCTACCCCTTAGCCCTGTTGAAGTTGCAAAAATTGATAGCAACCAACAATGGTCTGATTTAAACCATTTTTTAACTGAGTACGTTCATACCATTGAATAAAGCTTAATCTAGCCAGTGAGTAGGACCTCATTTTTAATGTTGGGAATTGCTTTTCATTTCCTTTCTCACAGGGACCAGCAGGGCACTTGTGTGATAGTAGCACTAACAGAGCATATTCCACTTTTCTTTCACTGTTTCCTTCCTTCACTTTTGAGAAAATTTAAGTTGGAACACCTTTCCTTTTCATGGTGAGAAAGCAACCGATGATGATAAGTGGGTGTGCTAGCGAGTACCAACTAGCAAGCCCCCCTTGGTGTTACTACCATGAGGTGCTTTCTCTCCACTCTCACATTTTTTCTGATCACATTTTTTATGATCATTTCTAACCAAATCTTGTTGGGATTTCTTTCACTGCAGTATAGTGACTTTGTGTTAAATATTGAACATATAGACACTTGAAGTAGCGGTAGTAAACCGCACTGTTGGGGGAGTTGTTAGAAAATATAATAGAACCCTCCAGTGTCTGGTATTTTAGGGTATCTGTCCATTAAGTCAGGTCCTGGCTATTGATAATGTGTTGAGTGGGGGCGGCCTGACTTCTTTTCTCCCCCTTTGCTCTTTTCTGTGTTGATGGCCATTTTGTGAAGGCAGCCAGTGTGCTTTTGCCATAGGCCTGCATTGTCTGTCTTCTCTTTCTTGTTGTTGTGGTGGCCTGGCCATTTGGCTGGCGGCCATTTGGTATGGTCAGCCAGTGTGCTTTTGCCATACGACTGCATTGTCTGTCTTCCCTTTCTTGTTGTTGTGGTGGCCGGGCCATGTGTTTGGTGGCCATTTTGTACAGGCAGCCAGTGTGTTTTTGCCATAGGCCTGCATTGTCTAGCATTGTATGTCTTCCCTTTCTTGTTGTAGTGGTGGCCTGGCCATGTGGCTGGCAGCCATTTTGCACAGGCAGCCAGTGGGCTTTTGCCATAGGCATGCATGCTTTCTTTGTGGTGGCCATGTATAGCTCTTGTTGTTGTTTTGCATTTAAGTTTTTTTTCTTTTTACTCAGCAAAAAAATGCAGGACAATTCACTAAATGTTCCACTACATTTGCAATAATACTGATTTGAATTGATTCACTATGTGGCCTTGTCTGCCAATAGGCTTTTTTCAGCCAGTAGGCCAGAGCTACATATGTGTGCATGAAACAACTGTTTCTGTGATGTCTGTTGAATTTAAACATCATTTAGGGCATGGATGGCATTAGATTGAATTGCAAAATGTGTTTTTCCTGGGGTATTTTTTACTTTTTTTGTTTGTGTCAAAAAAATGCCTTTGTTGGATGTGTGTGGCCGGTGTAGTTGTTGTGTAACTTGCAAACCTGTTTTATCCCTTTGGTTTTTCGTTTTTGCATTGTTGCATTAACGTTGTGTTGTTTAGCATGCCTCCTTTGTCTGGCCATATAGGCCTGCTTGAGTTATTTGTTTTATTGGCCTCCTGCTTGTTGTTGTGTGAGTGACTATGCGGCTGGTGGCCATTTTGTAAAAATTGTGTGATGGTAGTTAGTGTGATGCATTTGCCATAGGCCTGTATGTCTTTCTTTTGTTCCTCTTGTCTTACTGCTTCCATTGCCATTGCCAGCTGCAGCTTCCTGAATGATGCTGCATCACACTTGATGCACAATCCCATTCACAAATCACAATGCCAAACAGGTTCCATTACATTTTTATTTTTGTTTTGTTCTTCTTCTTTCCTATCCTTCCTGAGTGTACACAGTGCACCATGATGAAAGCCCTTGTTGTCAAAGTCTCACAAATGGCTACACTGTTGTTATGTTTTTTAATAAATAAACTGAGTTAATACAAATTATTAATCTTAAATAACACTAACAAGTGTGACCACACACTAAGGTATATATTATATGTGCCTGTTTGTACAGTAGTAAATTGAACCACAACAATAAATGCCTTGTTTTACTGATGTTCTTCTTGCTTCTTGGCATTTAGGTGTACAAAAGAGGAGGAGTCATCACTCATTGCACTGCCAAACAGAAGTCCTGCTGTGCACGATGTCACGTGATGTGTGACCACAGATATCTCTTCAACTTGTGCCACTGCGTGCTGCTGACATCTGAAGAAGATGGCCCCAAAGAAAGGTCCTCCAGTACCAAGAAAGTGGCCAGTGAGAAGAAGAATGGGCCACTTACCACTTCTGGTGTGCCGGTCAAGATATTTTTGGGGAAACCCAAAATTGTGCCTGCAGCTGAGGTATCTAGGGATAAAGCTGGGAGCAGCACCCCCGCATCAGTGGGCCCACCTGCCAAACCTAGGCCCAAGCCCATGTTTGTCGCAGAGGCAGCCAGCCTCCTCACACCAACGCTAACAAGCAGCAATGTTGAAATTGACTTATCGTTATTGCAAAGTAGTACCAATCAATGCTTGAAAATCAGATAAGTGGACAGCAACAGCAGCAACCACCGCCCAGAATACTAGTTTTTCCTTTCGAAGTAGAGGCAGTTCAGGAAATTGAGCTTCCTGCAGAGGAAGAAGAGCAAGCCACTCTTTCAGAAGATCCATTGTCTTCCACATCCCCAGCAAGAAAAAGGGGGGTTAGTCCATCGGGTTCTTCTGCACGCCCTCCTTCTGATGATCTAGATGCCGCTTGGAGGCCATCACCTCAGTCTGAGAGTAAGAGACGCCACGAGACAAGGCTAGGAAAAAGGAAGGTTCCAGAAAGCCTTAGAGGTATGGAGGTAGATGTAGAAAAGGAGGATGATGACGAGCCAGTCTTCATGACCATCACTCCCGCCCCAGTGGAAATGGAGACTGACATTACCTGATCCTAAATTGCTGTAAGGGATGTAGCATGGATCCGCCAACACAGGTAACATCAACACCACCTCCAGGTTCCATATTGCATTTTCAAAGGCCTGGCAGCAACCTACATCCAGCACAACCGCCATCTCAGTAGAAGTAGGTAGTAGTGGTAGTGGTACATAGCCACCCTACAGTTCATTTGGCATTGCAAGTGGCACCTCCAGCAGCAACAGAAAGTTTACCTCCCCAGTTTGGAATTTCTTTTTGGTTAGCAGTAAGGAGGAGAACAGTGCTATATGCTCAATTTGTGGACACGGTGTTAGTCGGGGTAGGGTTGGTACAAACTATGGTACCGGAGGCCACACAACCCATCTGAAAAAACACCACTTGATCCCGTGGGAGGCGCACCACAGCGGGCAAAAAGCTGCACCCATTGCTGTTGGTAGGAATGAAGAAGTAGCAGAAGATAAGATTACGGTGGAAGGTGAACAAGAGGGAGACATTTTCTCTGGTACACAAAGTAGCCCTGTCCCTAGCAGTGCAGTGGTACCACCCACATCCTCATCAGCCTCATCAACAACTCAGTGGCACAAGAGTAAGACTCAGGCTGAGACACCAAGGCAACAGAGTACTGCAATTAGAAAATAGTACAGGGTTGAGTCTGACCACATTTGAATTCAAGAAACCACCTGCATCAGTGGCACCAGAAAGGAAAAAAATCCAGCCTACCATTCTCAGTATGTTTAGGCCGGAGGAGCAGTATGAATGCAACCAACCAAAGACATGTTTGTACAATGCAAAGCTGGCTAAAATGTTAGCGCTGGACTTTCTCCCTTTTTCTTTTGAGGAAGGGGTGGGTTTTCTTGAATTTGTAACAGCCATCTGCCCAAAATGGACGCTTCCCAGCAGGTCCTATTTTGCCAAGTTGCTGTTCCATAACGACGTGCTGGAATTATTTGGACAAGCTTTACGGTTTTAGTGCTGTTCACAGAATCCACATGACAACAGACATGTGGACCAGTTGACAAGCAACTGATTTCATGTGCATCACTGCACACTGGATCTCTTTTGTGGGGCGTTAGAGAAAAGATATCTAAAGGTGTTGACAATGCTGAGATTTTTAATGCCACTTGGAAACATGCAAATGTAGCCATGTTCAGCATGAAGAAATCTCATACTGCTGCAAACTTTTTGGGCGATTTTAACAGCAAGGTCTTTGAATGGCTGCTTCCAAGAGGACTTAACATTGGTTTGTTGCCATGGACAATGGAAGTAATATATTAAATGCCATGGGCACTGGTGGCTATTTCAGGGTCTTGTGTTTGGTGCACTACATTAACATTTTGTTCAAAACTTTCTGAAAAAAGAAGACGGAGTCAGAAACTTACTGACCACCTGCAGAAGAATATGCATACATTTAAGCCATTCTCTTAAAGCTGGGAAGCTGCTGAGAATCATTCAATGTGAGCATAGAGTGCCAGTCAAAGCACTCATCCAGGAGGTGCCAACATGTTGGAACTCAACCTAATACATACTTGATCATCTGTTTGAGCAGTACAGACTAATCAATGAATATGTCATGCAAAGACTAGGGGATGCTACCGTGAAAGGCATGACCATTGAGATGGACCAATGGGGCCTAGTTAAATGCCTGACAGAGATGCTACTTCCTTTCAAGATCTTCACACGTGAAGTCAGCAAGAAGGACTGTACTATGTGCCAAGCTATCCCACTGTTGCACATGCTAGAGCAACAGCTGAAGGGAGTGTCTGCAAGGTACGCAGGTGTGGAGGAAAAAAAAGAAGTATATGAATTGGTGGAGAGCTTAGCCCTTTCCTTAAATAAAAATATAAGGGTGCAAACACTAATTGTGTCAGCCAAACATAACATTTCTGCCACAATTCTTGATCCATGGTAGAAAGCAGTACTAAACACTAAGAAATTAATTTCTTATTCAGAAGTGGATGTTGCCAAGTACAGAACTTGGATAGCTAAGAGAGCCAGTGACTTTGAAAAATAATGGCTGGGAATTAGAGGCACACTGCTCCAGCCCACCACAAGTACTGCAGGGCAGCTGGCATCAAGTTTAACTTCAGAGCCTGGGAGCAGGGTGCTTGGCTCATAGCAGTCAAAAGAACCATCAATATTAGCAAGAACAGGATCATGAGCCCCAGTAAAATCGGCACAGTAATTATTTCTACAGCAAGGGTTTGTTAGGTCCAGTGCTGATGAAAGGCAAAAGACGCCGAGCAAAGCGGAGCATCCCTGAGCATTGAGTGGACGGTCCAGGCCTCCATGGATGACCCAACAGAGGTCTACATTGATCCAAACCCATTGCTGTATTGGTATGGGAAAAGGAGCCAATGGCCAGTGCTCAGCAGGCTGGCGATAAACAACCTGGCTTGCCCCGTATCAAGTGTCTCTTCTGAGCTTGTTTTCTGTGCTGCTGGTGCCATGTAACAGTGATAAGGGCCTGTCTCTCACCCAAAAATATGGAGAGGTTAACCATGATCAAAATGAATCAGCACTTTATTCCACCGGATTACACTTACCTGAAGCACACCAGGAAGACAAGGACAGTGACTTAGGTGACAGAAGTAGTGTGTTAGATGATAATCTACTTCTGATTGACCCACCAGTGTTTGAGGACAAGCTCTACTTCCCTAACTTCTAGGCTTTCAACTTCTTACTTTCTTTCTTCCTTATTTACTTTCATTATTTGTGTGTGTGTCTCTGTCTTTCTGGTTCAAATCACCTTCACAACAAATCCATCACCACCGTCTTGTCTTTATTGCCATATTGGAGATGCAGCTGTGTGCATTTACTAAAGAAGATCACTCCCCAACTCCTGTTCCATCCTGACTCATCCCTAAATCCATTTCCCTCAAGCCAGACATTGGATGGAGAATAGTACTAGAAATGTTGCCTTGTCGAGCCAAGAGGGACTGCCCCTTAACTTAAGATGAGAACAGGTAATGAATGATGGTATGCATTGGACGCTGACTCTGAGTGATTGGTGTTTGTGTTGTTCTTGTTGTTGTGCATTAAGTGTACTAGTATTTAATCTACACACTAAAATTGTACTTCTACTGCAGGCCGATCCATTTTTTTTTATATGGAATCTGGACATACTTAGTACACTACACCATGATGATGATGACCAGTACTCTTTGCAGTCAGTCAGTAGGATCAGAGATGACTGTTCGGACGTTTGATGAAGTGGCATAAAATAAAGGTATACAAGTCAACAACAAGCACAGTCCTACATGTATGTGTAGTAGTGGAGTCGAGTGTTGTGGTTAACATGACTGACAGCGGTGTATTGATTCAGTCAGTTACTTAATTTGGAAATTGCTTTGTTGCTGTATATGTGTGTTATGTCTGGCTCAGTCAATATTTAAGCTAAGTGGAGGTTGGGTGGGTGCCGAGCGCCTGCTCTCTCTTGTTTCTGCTGTAGGTTAATGCTGGAAACAGAGTAAAAATTATTTAGCCATGCCCCCTCTGAAAGTGTTTGCACTCCTCCGTAATTTATGCATTTTCTTTTCTCCTTGATTTTTCAATATCCCTTTTTTTCCATCTATACTTACAGGCCGGCCTTTATCCTGTGCTAAACAGAGAAAAAAAACTCACACTCACCTACCAATCCGCATCTGCCAGGCAGGCAGTGGCACCCAAGATTGATGGATGCAGCGTCCAGCACCTCTGTCCCTGCTCGCAGGCAGGTAGCTCCCCACGCCACCACATGGCCACCAGCTGCCTCGTACCTGTTCCCTGCTGCCCGCCTGTTTTCCCACCATTTCCCGCTCCTTCCTGCCGCTGTGTCGCTGCAGCCCTGCCCCCCTGCTCCCCATTGGCCACCCCGCTCCCACCTCCCAGCTGCTCCTCCCTCCCTCGCCCCATCTTAAGGAGGCCACGCAGTGGCATAGGAGCAACCTCTGACCCTGCTCGCAGGCAGGTCGCTCCCCACGCCACCACACAGCTGCCAGCTGCCTCGTACCTGCTCCCTGATGCCCACTGTTTTCCTGCCATTTCCCGCTACTTCCCGCTACTTCCCGCCACTGTGTCCCTGCGTCCCCGCCCCCCTGTTACCCCGCTCCCGCCTCCCCGCTGTCTCCCAGTTGCTCCTCCCTCCCTATCCCCCTCTTATGGAGGCCGTGCAGTAGACGCGCGCAGCGGGCGCGCTGCTGGCACGCCGAAGGCACACCAAAGGCAAGCCCGTCTATGCCTGTCCGTGCCAGTGCCAGAACCCCTGGACCCCTGGACCCCGCGAACGCCACAACACCAGACTCTGCTATGACACCAGCACCCTCTACGCACTCAATGCCGGCCGAAACCACACCGGCTTCCAAGCCGCCCTGAAACGGACTCTCTGACCTTTCTCCTGCCACACCTGCAGCTTCACCTGCGACAGAGCCACCAAACCTCCAAGGACTGGACCCAACCACCTCTGCTGCATACTCCTTGACACCCGCTCCGCACGCAAACACGCAGTCGAGCTCTGGGATCTGCTCGACACCTCCGCCCCAGACGTGGCCTTCCTAACCGAGACCTGGTGGAACGACTCCTCAGCGCCCAACATCACCATAGCCATCCCGGACAGCTACAAGATCACCTGCAGGAATTGCGCCAATGGAATTGGAGGAGGAATAGCCATCGTCCACAAATCCACCCTCAAGGTCGCCACCCATGCAGACGACACCCTCAACACTGCCGAACACCTGCACTTCCGGATCCAAACCGACCCCAACATCACACTCAGAAGAACACTCATCGACAGACCCCCCCGGACCCCGAGCTCGATTCAGCGACTCCATCGCCTACCTCGCAACCACCCATGCACTCGCCTCCAGGGACTATATCCTCCTCGGGGACCTGAATTTCCACCTCAAGAACAACAACAACGCTAACTCCGCCACCCTGATCACCAACCTCGCCAACCTCGGCCTCAGACAACTCGTCACCGCACCCACCCACGCAGCTAGCCACACGCTGGACCCCGTCTTCTCCACAGGCACCCACGTCACCTTCGACCACACCACCGAACTCCACTGGACTGACCACCGCTGCATCCATTTCAACTTCAATAAACCAACCATGCACCACCGCACCCAACAGCTACCTTGCCGCTGCTGGAGCAAAGTCATCGAAGACCAGCTGATCTCCACCCTCGCCCAAAACCCACGCACCGTCCCCACCAACCCAGACACTTCAGCCCGCAACCTCAGACAGTGGATCGACGACTGCGCCAGCACCCTTGCCCCACTCAAGAATCCCTCCAACAACCACTCCAGCAAGAGAGCCACCTGGTTCACTGTCAAGCTGCAGACCTCCAAACGCGCATGCCGGAAACTGGAGAAGATATGGCTCGACGAACGCACTCTGGACAACCACGCAGCCCACAAGGATGCCACCCGCAGACATCACCACCTCATCAGATTAGCCAAGAGATCCTCCTTCAAAGACCGCCTGGATAACAACGCACACAACAGCAAAGAGCTTTTCAGCATAGTAAAGGAACTCTTCAACCCCAGCGCCAACGCCAACGACATACCGCCCTCACAAGAACTGTGCAGCTCACTGGCCATCTTCTTCCACCGCAAGATCACTGACATCCATGACAGTTTCAACACCATGACCACCCCGACTACGCCAGACTCCACCTCCTCTGTGAACACCACCAGCACCAACCGCCTGAACTCCTGGTTCAACGTCAATGATGACGAGACACGCAAGGTCATGAACTCAATCCAATCAAGATCTCGGTCAGACCCGTGCCCACACCACGTATTCAACAAAGCAGATGCTGCCATCGCACCCCAAATACGGAAGGTCATCAACATCTCCTTCAAAACAGCAACATTTCCGGAAAGCTGGAAACATGCCGAAATCAACGCCCTCCTCAAGAAGCCCAAGGCTGACCCCAAGGACCTCAAGAACTTCCGGCCCATCTCCCTGCTCCCGTTCCAGGTGAAGGTCATTGAGAAAATCGTCAAGATGCAAATGGCCCGCCACCTGGAAGATAACAACATCTTTGACCCGTCCCAGTACAGGTTCAGACGAAACCACAGCACCGAGACAGCCCTCATAGCTGCCACAGACGACATCAGGTGCCTACTAGACAATGGCGAAACATCAGCCCTCATCCTCCTGGACCTGTCAGCCGCCCTCGACACGGTCTGCCATCGCACTCTAAAGACATGCCTCCTAGACGCCGGAATCCAAGAGAAGGCCCTTGACTGGACCACGTCCTTCCTCTCCGGCAGAACCCAGAGCGTCTGCCTCCCGCCCTTCCGATCCTAGTCCACCGACATCATCTGGGGCGTCCCCCAGGGCTCATCCCTCAGCCCGACGCAGTTCAACATCTACATGGCCACCTTCACACAAGTGGCCCGCCAACACGACCTCAATATCATCTCCTACGCTGACGACACCCAGCTCATCCTCTCCCTCACCAAGGACCTGCACACCGCCAAAACCAACCTCCACGAGGGAATGTAGGCAGTCATCGACTGGATGAGGAACAGCCGTCTGAAGCTGAACTCGGACAAAACGGAGGTACTCATCCTAGGACCCACCCCCTCAGCCTGGGATGACTCCTGGTGGCCAACCACACTGGGAACACCACCGACACCCACCGACCATGCATGCAACCTAGGATTCATCCTCGACTCCTCCCTCTCCATGTCTAAACAGGTCAACGCCGTCTCCTCCTCCTGCTACAACACCCTCTGCATGCTCCGCAGGATCTACAAGTGGATCCCGACTGAAACAAGAAGAACTGTGACACAGACCCTCGTCAGCAGCAGACTGGACTACGGCACTCTTTCCTGGAATCCCAGCAAAACACCTACGACAACTACAACGCATCCAAAACGCCTCCGCCTGACTGATCGTCAACGTCTCCTGCCACAGCCACATCACCCCCCACCTGAAAGACCTATACTGGCTCCCCGTCGACAAGAGGATCACCTTCAAGCTCCTCACCCACGCACACAAAGCACTCCACAACGCGGGACCAGTCTACCTGAACAGCAGACTCAGCTTTTACACCCCCACCCGCCAGCTCCGCTCTGCCAGCCTCACCTTCGCCGCTGTTCCCTGCATCCAACGAACAACCTCCGGTGGCAGATCCTTCTCCTACCTCGCCGCAAAGACCTGGAACACCCTCCCTACCCACCTACGGCAGACACAATACCTACTCGCCTTCAGAAGACTCCTCAAGACCTGGCTCTTCGAGCAGTAGCGGCACCCCCTCCCATCAGCGCCTTGAGACCCTCACGGGTAAGTAGCGCGCTTTACAAGTACTCTGATTGATTGATTGATTGATTGATTGATTGATTGATTGATGGAAGGGAGGACCAAGAGGAATGCCGAGATGCAACTCCCTAATTTGACCAGTATAATAAAGTAACTTTAGTATCATTCATCATCTTTTAAATATTTGATTCATTTTTTTCTCTTCAATCATTATGACTGTGGTTTGTTGTTATTATGTTTGCTCTTTGCTTATAATTACTCCCTACAGCTATTTTCTGATTTTCTTTGCTGGCTTTAAAAAGAAGCTTGGGGACAACAGAACATAAAATGTATGTAACTTGGGTCTCTCTGAGGGCAGACAGGCAAGGCAAATTACATAATAATAATTAATAATATACTGCTGCCCTGTACTGTCTACTAGTCTAGTTAGTAAGTACTACTTAGCAATATTCATTAACCATCAAGTCATCATCATGCATGCATTTCCTTTTTCTCCCTTAACAGATTTATGAATATGATGGTCGTCTGCAAAGATAGTCTGTGTTGTGTTGTCCATGTGTAGTGTTTGTCTTTGTCAAAACCTTCCCTCAAATATCCCTTTTCAACCATTCATCAAACCCTAACCCTCTTCCCCTGGGCTGTGTGATTTATATTGAGGTGTGGCTAAATTAAATTTACACCAATAATTGATCACACACTTGCTGGGGAGGATGTGTATGAAAACAACACTAATTCAATTTCAATAAGACAGGGTGAGGATCTTCTTCTGCTTGCCCACCCATGCTCAGTATTTGCAAGTCAATTTTTTTCAAAGGAACATAATCCATCATAAACTATAAATAATTGCTGGCATTGATTGGAGTAATCATTCTTACACAGCACTAAAGGTTATGCTTGTTACGCTTGTCCACTTCATATGTCTGTCGAGTGACTTGAGTCAACTACAGTTTGTAACTGTTACTTGGTGTACTAGGCTATCTCCGCTACCATTATCTTTTATTTTACTTTAGCATTGCTAATAATTACTATGGATTCTTGTTAGGCAATCTTCTTCTTGTGTACTGTACTGTACTTCGTTCTAGTACTCCTTCCAGATTCTCCCTCAGGCAACTGACTGTCTCATTTTCTTTTTTTGCAAATGCTACTGCCAGCATCTACTACCACCACCACCACCCTGGGATCTTGGAAAACCAAATCATCATCACCATGCAGCCATTGCTGTGCCTAAGTTTAAAGATCAATCACAGGTAAGAGAAGAAGTTTGAGGGAGGCATAATTAATAGTGGAAGTTAATTAATTAATTCACACACCCCCACCCTTACGAATCCAGTTGCATACTGCATAGACTAGGAGGAGAGACTGATAGTACTAGTAGGACAATTCACCAAGTGAGGGTACTGCATTGATCTATATTGAGCCAAGTTTTGAAATGCACCGCTCCAACAGTCAGATTTACACCATATAGCGGTGATGAAGTCTGTGTTCGAAAAGAATGTTCCAAATAAGAGAACGCTGAGTCCGTAATTGCAAAAAAGTGTGCAAATTGCGAATATGATAATCACCTTATAGCTTCAAAGAGAAGTACTCCTTGAGAAGGCTCTCCTGCTATTTCATCCACAGTGACGATAAGCTGTGTAGTTTATTGCAGGCTGTTATCCTTAGAGCATATGATGTGCGTGTTGTTCATTGTCACTTATTTAGGCTCGTGGATCCCTAATCGGCTCCGAAGACACAGTTGAAGCTATAAGGTGATTACCATATTCGCAATTTGCATCTTGTGACTGACTTCGGTCACCAAAATCCAGATAAAGGATATAGATATCTATCGCATCTCGGGATCCCGGCTCAGGAAATATTCACATTCGTCAACTACCATTATGCCCTGAAGAAGTTCCGCCTGACGGAACGAAACGCGTTGGCTGGTTTTTCAATTGGAACATTAAAGGAATTTTGAACACTTTTTTGCAATTACGGACTCAGCGTTCTCTTATTTGGAACATTCTTTTCGAACACAGACTTCATCACCGATATATGGTGTAAATCTGACTGTTGGAGCGGTGCATTTCAAAACTTGGCTCAATATTGATTTTTCCCAAAGTTGTTGGGATATACTCCTTGGACAGGGAGTATTTTGAAAACTGCACGCTATCTGAAAGACAACTTAAATATATATGTTGGTGATAGATGGATTGGTGCTTATAGGGTGTTAAAAGTGGTCCACTGTCCATATTGTGTTTTGGAAAAGTACTGCATTGATCTGTTCGTGTGTTACAAAGTCAGCAGATTATTTCAATCAAAAACTGGCTGCGGCCCTGCAGCAGCCAACAAAACCATGTGACGTAAAATAGTAACCCCCTACAAAAAATTTACATTGTTTGTAAAGTTTAAGTATGAGTATCATTTAATCCCCTAAAATTTTTCCCAATGAACGCCCAATGCCCACCCACCAAAAAAAGAATAAAAAAGGAACAATCCAACAGGATCTCTTATCAGCGGGCTTGCTTGTTACCCACCAGGACCTCTTTCATCTGCTCCTCTAGGTGCACCATTTGGAGGAGAATTCAGCGCTTGAATGCTTGACATTTGCATCCACGGGGGGCAGCAGTGTTGGATAAAGTGCAGTGGGTGGTTGCCAGACTACCACACCGTACCACTGCATCCTCCTCCACCAGGGCCACCAACCCCAATATTCTATGCAGATGGCCTCCAGCTTCCGGCGCAGGCCTTGGCTGCCAATTCGTTCTGGTCTGTTTTTTTGGGTTGGGAAGGAGTAGCTATATCAAGAAAGAAAAAAGACTATTGTAACCAATATACTCTTAGCAAAACAGTAAAAAAAGTAATTCCACACATAGTGACGCAGTAGCACTAGCAAGCACAGTACATAACATTTGTGGTAGCCTCCCACTTCCTCGGCCTATAACATTTATGGGAGTTTCAGGCATTATACTAGCACTATGGACTCGAGTACACCAGTCTTCTCCTCTCTTGTTTAGCTAAATTAAGTAACCTTGTTGTAGCCAGCATGCCAGCTCAGTCAGCTTGTGCCCAAAATAAACATTCTCGGGACGCAGACTCATGTCACGTTATTTTTATTTACTACTTTATGCAGGTGGGGAAGCTGACTACACTGTCATCTTATTTTTCTATTATGGATGGCCATAGTCTCTGTTTCATCAAGGGCAAGGGCTCAATTTGACTTTCACCCTGCCCTGACTACTACAACAAGGCAGGTGATATCTGATCCAAATGATCATTGACTATATATGGGACGATGAGGTACTTTTTTTTGATTGATTGTGTTACCATGCAGCCGATAGTTCACCCATGGCAGGCTGACACAGTCGAAAATAAATTAATATTGGTAAGGAATGGGCATCGGAGTCGTAGGGAGGCGCTTAATAACAACATACATACACAATATATATGCTGTGCTTGCATACTACTGTGACTCAAAAACCTTGCAAAATAGCAGTCCTTAGTTTCTCTTCCCAGCAATTTTTTCATTGATCAATCATTGCATTGCTCTTCTAACCTTATCTTTTTTTAATTCTAATCTTCTATTCTACTTGGCTCTGCTACTCTGGCACAGTTTATTTTTCTTTTACATTCTCTTCAAAGATTATTTATCCAAGGGCTCCCCAAACCATGCAACGGGACCGCACTGAATGCATGTTCTCAGCAAAGTAGTGATATGCTCCCTTAATCAAAGCGCTGTTAACCTGGGGGATCTTCAAGCTCCATGGGGTTATAGATAGGGTGAGGCAACATTGCTCCTGTGGGATTGCTAGCTGAGCCAGAACCGGAGAATGGTCTGAAATACCTCGTGCCAGGAATCGAGTGCCAGTGAAGTAAGTGAGATAATCGCTATTTGTGAGTAGGTGGTCAATTCTAGACTGGCTGCCATGGGTACCCGAATGGAAGGTAACATTTGGAGCCAAGGGGTTAAAATGGCACCAGAGAGCTACAAGGCCAAAGGCCAGGAGAAAGTCCATCAAGGGGAAGGTGGCCTGTGGGTCCGGTCGAGGGGGACGCGAGCTATCATGCCGTCTACCGCTAGATTGAAATTACCTCCCAATATCAATGTGCCAGCTGGAAGGTCTGACAGGAGTTTACCCAGGTCAGACAGTGTGGATGTCTTCAGCCCTGGGGGAATATACATTGAAAGGACATGTCCCTGTTATGACAGCATATCTACCTAAGTCATCAGCCCAAGTATTGTGCATTATGAATGGACACTGTTTACGAAGAAGAATGCCAGTCCCCCTGGAGCCGGACGTGGAACCCCCATGTGCCAGTAATCTGTAGCCCCAGCGATCCAATGCTTTACAGGTATTGCCAATGAGAAGAGTCTCTTGCAGTAGGAATATATCTGAAGCCTGTCTATTGAGGTATTGAAGTACAACTCCGGTCTTTAGCTTGTCACCCAGACCATTAACATTCCTAGTGAGGATGCAGAGGGCTCTATTCACATTGCATTTCAACATAATTCATACATGGGATGTGAGATCCTGCTCGACAATGTCACAAATGTACAGAACCAAGTCTGGTGGGCCAAAACTGCTTCAACTTCATCACAATAAAATAACAAACAAAACAAATTACAGAACTAACCCCCCTCCCAACGACCTTCACCGCACTGGCTACCCCTTAGCCCTGTTGAAGTTGCAAAAATTGATAGCAACCAACAATGGTCTGATTTAAACCATTTTTTAACTGAGTACGTTCATACCATTGAATAAAGCTTAATCTAGCCAGTGAGTAGGACCTCATTTTTAATGTTGGGAATTGCTTTTCATTTCCTTTCTCACAGGGACCAGCAGGGCACTTGTGTGATAGTAGCACTAACAGAGCATATTCCACTTTTCTCTCACTGTTTCCTTCCTTCACTTTTGAGAAAATTTAAGTTGGAACACCTTTCCTTTTCATGGTGAGAAAGCAACCGATGATGATAAGTGGGTGTGCTAGCGAGTACCAACTAGCAAGCCCCCCTTGGTGTTACTACCATGAGGTGCTTTCTCTCCACTCTCACATTTTTTCTGATCACATTTTTTATGATCATTTCTAACCAAATCTTGTTGGGATTTCTTTCACTGCAGTATAGTGACTTTGTGTTAAATATTGAACATATAGACACTTGAAGAAGCGGTAGTAAACCGCACTGTTGGGGGAGTTGTTAGAAAATATAATAGAACCCTCCAGTGTCTGGTATTTTAGGGTATCTGTCCATTAAGTCAGGTCCTGGCTATTGATAATGTGTTGAGTGGGGGCGGCCTGACTTCTTTTCTCCCCCTTTGCTCTTTTCTGTGTTGATGGCCATTTTGTGAAGGCAGCCAGTGTGCTTTTGCCATAGGCCTGCATTGTCTGTCTTCTCTTTCTTGTTGTTGTGGTGGCCTGGCCATGTGGCTGGCGGCCATTTGGTATGGTCAGCCAGTGTGCTTTTGCCATACGACTGCATTGTCTGTCTTCCCTTTCTTGTTGTTGTGGTGGCCGGGCCATGTGTTTGGTGGCCATTTTGTACAGGCAGCCAGTGTGTTTTTGCCATAGGCCTGCATTGTCTAGCATTGTATGTCTTCCCTTTCTTGTTGTAGTGGTGGCCTGGCCATGTGGCTGGCAGCCATTTTGCACAGGCAGCCAGTGGGCTTTTGCCATAGGCATGCATGCTTTCTTTGTGGTGGCCATGTATAGCTCTTGTTGTTGTTTTGCATTTAAGTTTTTTTTCTTTTTACTCAGCAAAATAATGCAGGACAATTCACTAAATTTTCCACTACATTTGCAATAATACTGATTTGAATTGATTCACTATGTGGCCTTGTCTGCCAATAGGCTTTTTTCAGCCAGTAGGCCAGAGCTACATATGTGTGCATGAAACAACTGTTTCTGTGATGTCTGTTGAATTTAAGCATCATTTAGGGCATGGATGGCATTAGATTGAATTGCAAAATGTGTTTTTCCTGGGGTATTTTTTACTTTTTTTGTTTGTGTCAAATAAATGCCTTTGTTGGATGTGTGTGGCCGGTGTAGTTGTTGTGTAACTTGCAAATCTGTTTTATCCCTTTGGTTTTTCGTGTTTGCATTGTTGCATTAACGCTGTGTTGTTTAGCATGCCTCCTTTGTCTGGCCATATAGGCCTGCTTGAGTTATTTGTTTTATTGGCCTCCTGCTTGTTGTTGTGTGAGTGACTATGCGGCTGGTGGCCATTTTGTAAAAATTGTGTGATGGTAGTTAGTGTGATGCATTTGTCATAGGCCTGTATGTCTTTCTTTTGTTCCTCTTGTCTTACTGCTTCCATTGCCATTGCCAGCTGCAGCTTCCTGAATGATGCTGCATCACACTTGATGCACAATCCCATTCACAAATCACAATGCCAAACAGGTTCCATTACATTTTTATTTTTGTTTTGTTCTTCTTCTTTCCTATCCTTCCTGAGTGTACACAGTGCACCATGATGAAAGCCCTTGTTGTCAAAGTCTCACAAATGGCTACACTGTTGTTATGTTTTTTAATAAATAAACTGAGTTAATACAAATTATTAATCTTAAATAACACTAACAAGTGTGACCACACACTAGGGTATATATTATATGTGCCTGTTTGTACAGTAGTAAATTGAACCACAACAATAAATGCCTTGTTTTACTGATGTTCTTCTTGCTTCTTGGCATTTAGGTGTACAAAAGAGGAGGAGTCATCACTCATTGCACTGCCAAACAGAAGTCCTGCTGTGCACGATGTCACGTGATGTGTGACCACAGATATCTCTTCAACTTGTGCCACTGCGTGCTGCTGACATCTGAAGAAGATGGCCCCAAAGAAAGGTCCTCCAGTACCAAGAAAGTGGCCAGTGAGAAGAAGAACGGGCCACTTACTACTTCTGGTGTGCCGGTCAAGATATTTTTGGGGAAACCCAAAATTGTGCCTGCAGCTGAGTTATCTAGGGATAAAGCTGGGAGCAGCACCCCCGCATCAGTGGGCCCACCTGCCAAACCTAGGCCCAAGCCCATGTTTGTCGCAGAGGCAGCCAGCCTCATCACACCAACGCTAACAAGCAGCAATGTTGAAATTGACTTATCGTTATTGCAAAGTAGTACCAATCAATGCTTGAAAATCAGATAAGTGGACAGCAACAGCAGCAACCACCGCCCAGAATACTAGTTTTTCCTTTCGAAGTAGAGGCAGTTCAGGAAATTGAGCTTCCTTCAGAGGAAGAAGAGCAAGCCACTCTTTCAGAAGATCCATTGTCTTCCACATCCCCAGCAAGAAAAAGGGGGGTTAGTCCATCGGGTTCTTCTGCACGCCCTCCTTCTGATGATCTAGATGCCGCTTGGAGGCCATCACCTCAGTCTGAGAGTAAGAGACGCCACGAGACAAGGCTAGGAAAAAGGAAGGTTCCAGAAAGCCTTAGAGGTATGGAGGTAGATGTAGAAAAGGAGGATGATGACGAGCCAGTCTTCATGACCATCACTCCCGCCCCAGTGGAAATGGAGACTGACATTACCTGATCCTAAATAGCTGTAAGGGATGTAGCATGGATCCGCCAACACAGGTAACATCAACACCACCTCCAGGTTCCATATTGCATTTTCAAAGGCCTGGCAGCAACCTACATCCAGCACAACCGCCATCTCAGTAGAAGTAGGTAGTAGTGGTAGTGGTACATAGCCACCCTACAGTTCATTTGGCATTGCAAGTGGCACCTCCAGCAGCAACAGAAAGTTTACCTCCCCAGTTTGGAATTTCTTTTTGGTTAGCAGTAAGGAGGAGAACAGTGCTATATGCTCAATTTGTGGACACGGTGTTAGTCGGGGTAGGGTTGGTACAAACTATGGTACCGGAGGCCACACAACCCATCTGAAAAAACACCACTTGATCCCGTGGGAGGCGCACCACAGCGGGCAAAAAGCTGCACCCATTGCTGTTGGTAGGAATGAAGAAGTAGCAGAAGATAAGATTGCGGTGGAAGGTGAACAAGAGGGAGACATTTTCTCTGGTACACAAAGTAGCCCTGTCCCTAGCAGTGCAGTGGTACCACCCACATCCTCATCAGCCTCATCAACAACTCAGTGGCACAAGAGTAAGACTCAGGCTGAGACACCAAGGCAACAGAATACTGCAATTAGAAAATAGTACAGGGTTGAGTCTGACCACATTTGAATTCAAGAAGCCACCTGCATCAGTGGCACCAGAAAGGAAAAAAATCCAGCCTACCATTCTCAGTATGTTTAGGCCGGAGGAGCAGTATGAATGCAACCAACCAAAGACATGTTTGTACAATGCAAAGCTGGCTAAAATGTTAGCGCTGGACTTTCTCCCTTTTTCTTTTGAGGAAGGGGTGGGTTTTCTTGAATTTGTAACAGCCATCTGCCCAAAATGGACGCTTCCCAGCAGGTCCTATTTTGCCAAGTTGCTGTTCCATAACGACGTGCTGGAATTATTTGGACAAGCTTTACGGTTTTAGTGCTGTTCACAGAATCCACATGACAACAGACATGTGGACCAGTTGACAAGCAACTGATTTCATGTGCATCACTGCACACTGGATCTCTTTTGTGGGGCGTTAGAGAAAAGATATCTAAAGGTGTTGACAATGCTGAGATTTTTAATGCCACTTGGAAACATGCAAATGTAGCCATGTTCAGCATGAAGAAATCTCATACTGCTGCAAACTTTTTGGGCGATTTTAACAGCAAGGTCTTTGAATGGCTGCTTCCAAGAGGACTTAACATTGGTTTGTTGCCATGGACAATGGAAGTAATATATTAAATGCCATGGGCACTGGTGGCTATTTCAGGGTCTTGTGTTTGGTGCACTACATTAACATTTTGTTCAAAACTTTCTGAAAAAAGAAGACGGAGTCAGAAACTTACTGACCACCTGCAGAAGAATATGCATACATTTAAGCCATTCTCTTAAAGCTGGGAAGCTGCTGAGAATCATTCAATGTGAGCATAGAGTGCCAGTCAAAGCACTCATCCAGGAGGTGCCAACATGTTGGAACTCAACCTAATACATACTTGATCATCTGTTTGAGCAGTACAGACTAATCAATGAATATGTCATGCAAAGACTAGGGGATGCTACCGTGAAAGGCATGACCATTGAGATGGACCAATGGGGCCTAGTTAAATGCCTGACAGAGATGCTACTTCCTTTCAAGATCTTCACACGTGAAGTCAGCAAGAAGGACTGTACTATGTGCCAAGCTATCCCACTGTTGCACATGCTAGAGCAACAGCTGAAGGGAGTGTCTGCAAGGTACGCAGGTGTGGAGGAAAAAAAAGAAGTATATGAATTGGTGGAGAGCTTAGCCCTTTCCTTAAATAAAAATATAAGGGTGCAAACACTAATTGTGTCAGCCAAACATAACATTTCTGCCACAATTCTTGATCCATGGTAGAAAGCAGTACTAAACACTAAGAAATTAATTTCTTATTCAGAAGTGGATGTTGCCAAGTACAGAACTTGGATAGCTAAGAGAGCCAGTGACTTTGAAAAATAATGGCTGGGAATTAGAGGCACACTGCTCCAGCCCACCACAAGTACTGCAGGGCAGCTGGCATCAAGTTTAACTTCAGAGCCTGGGAGCAGGGTGCTTGGCTCATAGCAGTCAAAAGAACCATCAATATTAGCAAGAACAGGATCATGAGCCCCAGTAAAATCGGCACAGTAATTATTTCTACAGCAAGGGTTTGTTAGGTCCAGTGCTGATGAAAGGCAAAAGACGCTGAGCAAAGTGGAGCATCCCTGAGCATTGAGTGGACGGTCCAGGCCTCCATGGATGACCCAACAGAGGTCTACATTGATCCAAACCCATTGCTGTATTGGTATGGGAAAAGGAGCCAATGGCCAGTGCTCAGCAGGCTGGCGATAAACAATCTGGCTTGCCCTGTATCAAGTGTCTCTTCTGAGCTTGTTTTCTGTGCTGCTGGTGCTATGTAACAGTGATAAGGGCCTGTCTCTCACCCAAAAATATGGAGAGGTTAACCATGATCAAAATGAATCAGCACTTTATTCCACCGGATTACACTTACCTGAAGCACACCAGGAAGACAAGGACAGTGACTTAGGTGACAGAAGTAGTGTGTTAGATGATAATCTACTTCCGATTGACCCACCAGTGTTTGAGGACAAGCTCTACTTCCCTAACTTCTAGGCTTTCAACTTCTTACTTTCTTTCTTCCTTATTTACTTTTATTATTTGTGTGTGTGTCTCTGTCTTTCTGGTTCAAATCCCCTTCACAACAAATCCATCACCACCGTCTTGTCTTTATTGCCATATTGGAGATGCAGCTGTGTGCATTTACTAAAGAAGATCACTCCCCAACTCCTGTTCCATCCTGACTCATCCCTAAATCCATTTCCCTCAAGCCAGACATTGGATGGAGAATAGTACTAGAAATGTTGCCTTGTCGTGCCAAGAGGGACTGCCCCTTAACTTAAGATGAGAACAGGTAATGAATGATGGTATGCATTGGACGCTGACTCTGAGTGATTGGTGTTTGTGTTGTTCTTGTTGTTGTGCATTAAGTGTACTAGTATTTAATCTACACACTAAAATTGTACTTCTACTGCAGGCCGATCCATTTTTTTTTATATGGAATCTGGACATACTTAGTACACTACACCATGATGATGATGACCAGTACTCTTTGCAGTCAGTCAGTAGGATCAGAGATGACTGTTCGGACGTTTGATGAAGTGGCATAAAATAAAGGTATACAAGTCAACAACAAGCACAGTCCTACATGTCTGTGTAGTGGTGGAGTCGAGTGTTGTGGTTAACATGACTGACAGCGGTGCATTGATTCAGTCAGTTACTTAATTTGGAAATTGCTTTGTTGCTGTATATGTGTGTTATATCTGGCTCAGTCAATATTTAAGCTAAGTGGAGGTTGGGTGGGTGCCGAGCGCCTGCTCTCTCTTGTTTCTGCTGTAGGTTAATGCTGGAAACAGAGTAAAAATTATTTAGCCATGCCCCCTCTGAAAGTGTTTGCACTCCTCCGTAATTTATGCATTTTCTTTTCTCCTTGATTTTTCAATATCCCTTTTTTTCCATCTATACTTACAGGCCGGCCTTTATCCTGTGCTAAACAGAGAAAAAAAACTCACACTCACCTACCAATCCGCATCTGCCAGGCAGGCAGTGGCACCCAAGATTGATGGATGCAGCGTCCAGCACCTCTGTCCCTGCTCGCAGGCAGGTCGCTCCCCACGCCACCACATGGCCACCAGCTGCCTCGTACCTGTTCCCTGCTGCCCGCCTGTTTTCCCACCATTTCTCGCTCCTTCCTGCCGCTGTGTCGCTGCAGCCCTGCCCCCCTGCTCCCCATTGGCCACCCCGCTCCCACCTCCCAGCTGCTCCTCCCTCCCTCGCCCCATCTTAAGGAGGCCACGCAGTGGCATAGGAGCAACCTCTGACCCTGCTCGCAGGCAGGTCGCTCCCCACGCCACCACACAGCTGCCAGCTACCTCGTACCTGCTCCCTGATGCCCACTGTTTTCCTGCCATTTCCCGCTACTTCCCGCTACTTCCCGCCACTGTGTCCCTGCGTCCCCGCCCCCCTGTTACCCCGCCCCCGCCTCCCAGCTGTCTCCCAGTTGCTCCTTCCTCCCTATCCCCCTCTTATGGAGGCCGTGCAGCGGATGCGCGCAGCGGGCGCGCTGCTGGCACGCCGAAGGCACACCAAAGGCAAGCCCGTCTATGCCTGTCCGTGCCAGTGCCAGAACCCCTGGACCCCTGGACCCCGCGAACGCCACAACACCAGACTCTGCTATGACACCAGCACCCTCTACGCACTCAATGCCGGCCGAAACCACACCTGCTTCCAAGCCGCCCTGAAACGGACTCTCTGACCTTTCTCCTGCCACACCTGCAGCTTCACCTGCGACAGAGCCACCAAACCTCCAAGGACTGGACCCAACCACCTCTGCTGCATACTCAATGACACCCGCTCCGCACGCAAACACGCAGTCGAGCTCTGGGATCTGCTCGACACCTCCGCCCCAGACGTGGCCTTCCTAACCGAGACCTGGTGGAACGACTCCTCAGCGCCCAACATCACCATAGCCATCCCGGACAGCTACAAGATCACCTCCAGGAATTGCGTGAATGGAATTGGAGGAGGAATAGCCATCGTCCACAAATCCACCCTCAAGGTCGCCACCCATGCAGACGACACCCTCAACACTGCCGAACACCTGCACTTCCGGATCCACACCGACCCCAACATCACACTCAGAAGAACACTCATCGACAGACCCCCCCGGACCCCGAGCTCGATTCAGCGACTCCATCGCCGACCTCGTAACCCCCCATGCACTCGCCTCCAGGGACTATATCCTCCTCGGGGACCTGAATTTCCACCTCAAGAACAACAACAACGCTAACTCCGCCACCCTGATCACCAACCTCGCCAACCTCGGCCTCAGACAACTCGTCACCGCACCCACCCACGCAGCTAGCCTCACGCTGGACCCCGTCTTCTCCACAGGCACCCACGTCACCTTCGACCACACCACCGAACTCCACTGGACTGACCACCGCTGCATCCATTTCAACTTCAATAAACCAACCATGCACCACCGCACCCAACAGCTACCTTGCCGCTGCTGGAGCAAAGTCATCGAAGACCAGCTGATCTCCACCCTCGCCCAAAACCCACCCACCGTCCCCACCAACCCAGACACTTCAGCCCGCAACCTCAGACAGTGGATCGACGACTGCGCCAGCACCCTTGCCCCACTCAAGAATCCCTCCAACAACCACTCCAGCAAGAGAGCCACCTGGTTCACTGTCAAGCTGCAGACCTCCAAACGCGCATGCCGGAAACTGGAGAAGATATGGCTCGACGAACGCACTCTGGACAACCACGCAGCCCACAAGGATGCCACCCGCAGACATCACCACCTCATCAGATTAGCCAAGAGATCCTCCTTCAAAGACCGCCTGGATAACAACGCACACAACAGCAAAGAGCTTTTCAGCATAGTAAAGGAACTCTTCAACCCCAGCGCCAACGCCAACGACATACCGCCCTCACAAGAACTGTGCAGCTCACTGGCCATCTTCTTCCACCGCAAGATCACTGACATCCATGACAGTTTCAACACCATGACCACCCCGACTACGCCAGACTCCACCTCCCCTGTGAACACCACCAGCACCAACCGCCTGAACTCCTGGTTCAACGTCAATGACGACGAGACACGCAAGGTCATGAACTCAATCCAATCAAGATCTCGGTCAGACCCGTGCCCACACCACGTATTCAACAAAGCAGATGCTGCCATCGCACCCCAAATACGGAAGGTCATCAACATCTCCTTCAAAACAGCAACATTTCCGGAAAGCTGGAAACATGCCGAAATCAACGCCCTCCTCAAGAAGCCCAAGGCTGACCCCAAGGACCTCAAGAACTTCCGGCCCATCTCCCTGCTCCCGTTCCAGGTGAAGGTCATTGAGAAAATCGTCAAGATGCAAATGGCCCGCCACCTGGAAGATAACAACATCTTTGACCCGTCCCAGTCCAGGTTCAGACGAAACCACAGCACCGAGACAGCCCTCATAGCTGCCACAGACGACATCAGGTGCCTACTAGACAATGGCGAAACATCAGCCCTCATCCTCCTGGACCTGTCAGCCGCCCTCGACACGGTCTGCCATCGCACTCTAAAGACATGCCTCCTAGACGCCGGAATCCAAGAGAAGGCCCTTGACTGGACCACGTCCTTCCTCTCCGGCAGAACCCAGAGCGTCTGCCTCCCGCCCTTCCGATCCTAGTCCACCGACATCATCTGGGGCGTCCCCCAGGGCTCATCCCTCAGCCCGACGCTGTTCAACGTCTACATGGCCACCTTCACACAAGTGGCCTGCCAACACGACCTCAATATCATCTCCTACGCTGACGACACCCAGCTCATCCTCTCCCTCACCAAGGACCTGCACACCGCCAAAACCAACCTCCACGAGGGAATGTAGGCAGTCATCGACTGGATGAGGAACAGCCGTCTGAAGCTGAACTCGGACAAAACGGAGGTACTCATCCTAGGACCCACCCCCTCAGCCTGGGATGACTCCTGGTGGCCAACCACACTGGGAACACCACCGACACCCACCGACCATGCATGCAACCTAGGATTCATCCTCGACTCCTCCCTCTCCATGTCTAAACAGGTCAACGCCGTCTCCTCCTCCTGCTACAACACCCTCTGCATGCTCCGCAGGATCTACAAGTGGATCCCGACTGAAACAAGAAGAACTGTGACACAGACCCTCGTCAGCAGCAGACTGGACTACGGCACTCTTTCCTGGAATCCCAGCAAAACACCTACGACAACTACAACGCATCCAAAATGCCTCCGCCTGACTGATCGTCAACGTCTCCTGCCACAGCCACATCACCCCCCACCTGAAAGACCTATACTGGCTCCCCGTCGACAAGAGGATCACCTTCAAGCTCCTCACCCACGCACACAAAGCACTCCACAACGCGGGACCAGTCTACCTGAACAGCAGACTCAGCTTTTACACCCCCACCCGCCAGCTCCGCTCTGCCAGCCTCACCCTCGCCGCTGTTCCCTGCATCCAACGAACAACCTCCGGTGGCAGATCCTTCTCCTACCTCGCCGCAAAGACCTGGAACACCCTCCCTACCCACCTACGGCAGACACAATACCTACTCGCCTTCAGAAGACTCCTCAAGACCTGGCTCTTCGAGCAGTAGCGGCACCCCCTCCCATCAGCGCCTTGAGACCCTCACGGGTAAGTAGCGCGCTTTACAAGTGATTGATTGATTGATTGATTGATTGATTGATTGATTGATTGATTGATTGATTGATTGATTGATTGATGGAAGGGAGGACCAAGAGGAATGCCGAGATGCAACTCCCTAATTTGACCAGTATAATAAAGTAACTTTAGTATCATTCATCATCTTTTAAATATTTGATTCATTTTTTTCTCTTCAATCATTATGACTGTGGTTTGTTGTTATTATGTTTGCTCTTTGCTTATAATTACTCCCTACAGCTATTTTCTGATTTTCTTTGCTGGCTTTAAAAAGAAGCTTGGGGACAACAGAACATAAAATGTATGTAACTTGGGTCTCTCTGAGGGCAGACAGGCAAGGCAAATTACATAATAATAATTAATAATATACTGCTGCCCTGTACTGTCTACTAGTCTAGTTAGTAAGTACTACTTAACAATATTCATTAACCATCAAGTCATCATCATGCATGCATTTCCTTTTTCTCCCTTAACAGATTTATGAATATGATGGTCGTCTGCAAAGATAGTCTGTGTTGTGTTGTCCATGTGTAGTGTTTGTCTTTGTCAAAACCTTCCCTCAAATATCCCTTTTCAACCATTCATCAAACCCTAACCCTCTTCCCCTGGGCTGTGTGATTTATATTGAGGTGTGGCTAAATTAAATTTACACCAATAATTGATCACACACTTGCTGGGGAGGATGTGTATGAAAACAACACTAATTCAATTTCAATAAGGCAGGGTGAGGATCTTCTTCTGCTTGCCCACCCATGCTCAGTATTTGCAAGTCAATTTTTTTCAAAGGAACATAATCCATCATAAACTATAAATAATTGCTGGCATTGATTGGATTAATCATTCTTACACAGCACTAAAGGTTATGCTTGTTACGCTTGTCCACTTCATATGTCTGTCGAGTGACTTGAGTCAACTACAGTTTGTAACTGTTACTTGGTGTACTAGGCTATCTCCGCTACCATTATCTTTTATTTTACTTTAGCATTGCTAATAATTACTATGGATTCTTGTTAGGCAATCTTCTTCTTGTGTACTGTACTGTACTTTGTTCTAGTACTCCTTCCAGATTCTCCCTCAGGCAACTGACTGTCTCATTTTCTTT